>NC_056748.1:644301257-644408757 GCF_019279795.1 Protopterus annectens | reverse complement strand
AGTAATGGCTTGAGTGAGCAAATAAGGGGTGTCCCTGATAGGCGAGCACCATACCTTTCAACTCCTTAGAGCAAAATCTGGACAAAGCTGAAAATGATGGGACAAATAGGGACAGATCTTAACTATTGCTCTTGCAAACTTAGAAGTTGCTTGAAGGAGGTTTGCATTAGCATTAATTTTCTGAAGGATGTGGAGTCTCAAACTCGAAGACTTGTTATTAGTTAATGACTTCAATCCTCAGCTATTTGACAGAAGTGTGCAGATTTTAGGAGGAACACACCACAACTATGAGGCAAAATCTGGACATTCTGCAAAAATCTGTACAGTTGGGAGATATTGTGAGCACCCATGGTTGAGAAGAGATAGGGTTGGGGGGGGATAGGGAGAAAAAAACTATATATGGATGTGGATATATATTTATATATATATTATATATGTGCTTTGTTTTGGGGGTTAGATAGTTCACAGGGTGTAATGGCACATTATGCTGATTATAGTGTGTAGGAGCTCGGGTTCAAGATTGGACAGGGCTGATTAGTTATGGAAACATGCCGCTGGGGTCTTAGTAATGGCAGAGTAGGCTACTGGGTGCATGTGGAGGTGGTGGGTTGCTGATATGTCTTGGATCGAGCAGTGGGTTATTAATGTGAGTGTTTGTGGCTAACGTACCTGGAGTACGTCAACGTTGGCAGGCCATAGTGGCTCAGGCTGAGGAATTATTCCAAGAGGAGGTTACATTAGAGGTGGCTGCAGAGCAGGAACAGGTACCAGGTCAGAAGAGGTGATGTTCTACGTGGAGAGCTGCAGCTTGAGGGGAAAAGGCAGCGTACAGCGAAGGAGGTGGTCACAGCTGGGGCATCGGCTCCAATTGGGTCTCAAGATGGTGGCTCAGGTAATGTTTTTGCTTCATTAGTTTTGGCAGGGGAGATAGGTAGTGAAGATTTGGGGGTAAGTGAGGAAGAAGGGGTGCTTAGAGGTAGGGACCCCTGTAGAGAATGTCATCCACTAGGGTGTGCGGAGATGGAGGCTGCAGGGGCATCCGGGTACGGTGGGGGTGTGTGAGTGGGGTAGTGCAGGGTCAGGGGATAGCTCAGCTTTAGGTTCGGACATAGGTCCTGAATTTGGTCTTCACCCAGTGGATTGCCTCACCATGCAGGTGTTGGGAAAGGGATCAGGGGCAGTCTTTTTGACCCCGCACATTCTAGCATCAGTGAAGGAAAAAATTTGGAAAGGGGAGTATGTCGACGTATTTGAGTTAATCAATGCAGAAGTGGTGCAGTGTTTCATAAAGACAGAATCGGCCAATAGTAAAGTTTTGTTGGCGGTGTTGGTGGCATTGGGTCGGAAATGGATAGGTAAAATTCTCCCCAGGACATGGGATAACTGGGTGGTAGGTTTTATTTACTATATGGCTGTGCATCTGGAAAAGGATGGGACTTTGGCATTACCCCTTTTGGGTTATTTTCTTACAATTCGGGAGGCACAATGCTTACAGCCAGGGAATGTGTGGTTATGGTATGATCAGAGGTTCCATAAATGGAAGGCAGTGGATCATTCACTACTTTGGGAGGTATGTCATCCTGATATATGGTTGGCTACCATGATGGATAGTTATGGGGGGTTTAATAGACTGGATAATGGGGGCAAAGGAGTTGGAGTGTGTTGGTCTTTTAATAGTGGCTCTTGTTCTTGGGTAGAGTGCAAATTTTTGCACTCTTGCTCATGGTGTGGAGGAAGTCATTTGTCCGTTCACTGTGGTCGCCATGACCTCACTGCTTTGAATCAAAATTTTATGGCACAAGAGGATGTTTTTCCCTGTGTGTAAGGGTTTCAAGCCGTGAGGGGGAGAGGTAATTTTTAAGGATCCCGGCGAAGTGGATTCTTTAGGGGGAATAGGAGGAAGGGGGCCTTTCCACATTAAGGTGAAGGTGCTATGGAGCATGCTCCAAGATTTTCCTGACCCCGCAATTAGAAATGAGATATTACAGGGATTTCAATGAGGGTTTTCTATTAAGGCTAGTGTTGTTGGAGATGGGGTGGGTTGCAAGAATTTGTGCTCAGTGCAGGGTAAGGAAGATATATTGGAGGGATTTGTGGAGAAGGAGTGGCAGGCTGGCTGGTTATTGGGGACGTTCAACAGCCTGCCTTTTGTTAATTTCAAGGTGTCACCCTTGGGGTTAGTGCCAAAGAAACAGCCTGGGCAGTTTAAGTTGATACATCATTTGTCATATCCTTAAGGGGGTTCAGTTAATGATTTAATTGCAGAGTACGAGGAGGTCAAAATTCATTACACATCCTTGGATGATGCCACCAAGGTGATTAAGGATTTTAAGGAGCCATGGTTGGTAAAGGTGGATATTGAGTCTGCTTTTCATTTACTGCCAGTCAGGCAGGATGATTGGCCATTGCTGGGGATGGTGGTGGGGGTAAATTCTATTTTGACAAAGCCATGCCAATGGGTTGTTCCATGGCATGTGCAACATTTGAGAAGTTCAGTATGGTGCTAAAGTGGGGATGGCAGCAGAGGGTAGGTATGCAGAAGGCAGCTCACTATTTGGATGATTTCCTGCTAGTTGGTGAGGGACGGTTGGGGGCCCAGGAGGGTTTTCGGGAATTTACGAGCATGTGTGAGGAACTAGGGGTACCACTGGCCCAACATAAAATGGAAGGTCCAGCTAGAGCATTAGAATTCTTGGGATTAATAGTGGATGCTGAACGGGGACTGTTTTGTTTGCCTGTGGATAAGATAGACAGGCTGAGGACAGCTATAAGGTTGGTTGTGACTAAGCATAAGGTATGGACTCCGACAGTTATGGAGTTGTTAGGGCTTTTGAATTTTGCCTGTCGAGTGGTAAACCCTGGGCATACATTTTGTACGTCAGTGGCATTTATGCTGAAAGGGGGCAGGAATAAACACCATTGGGTTAGGGTGACCAAGTTGGTTTGAGAGGATTTTTTGTTGTGGTCCTGTTTTTTGGGATAATTTAATGGGATTTCTTTTTGGTAGTCAGACTGGGTGGGGCAGGAGGAACTTCAGTTATTCACGGACGCAGCTGTGGGCATTGGCATAGGGGCATACTTTGGAGGGTGGTGGTTTGCAGCTAAATGGCCGCAATCTTGGAAGGAAGAATGGAAAGGTGATGTGGCATTTTTAGAGTTGATGCCTATTTGGGCAGCTTCAGTAGTTTGGGAGGACCATTTATGAGACAATAGAGTAGTTTTACATTCTGATAACATGGCTGTGGTGCGGGTTTTGCAAAAGAAGATGGCTAAGTCAGAATTGTTACTGTTGGTCTTATGTAAATTGGTTTTAGAGAGTCTTTTAATAAACTTTTCATTTACAGGGGTGCATGTGCCTGGTGTGAGGAATGATATTGCTGATAGTTTGTCCCGATTTCAGTTTCACAGGTTTTGGATGTTGACTCCAGGGGCAGAGAAAGTACCACAAATCCTTCCAGAAAAGGCGTGGAACCTTGGGTCGTGGTACATCATTCTTGGGGTCTCTCTACCAGGAAGGCTTATGGTAGGGCTCTTTGTGAATTTGATCAGTTTGTTCTACAATTGCCAGAAGAGGAAGGGCTGTGGTCAGAGGAATTGTTGCTGCGCTATTTAGCTTGAGCTTGAGGATTGGGTAAGGCTTTGCAAACTGTTAGGGTGGACTTGACTGCCATTAGCATTTTTGCCTGGGTATCGAGGTTACAGGATTTTACAAAGTCATGGACAGTAGGACGTATGTTGAAAGGATGGGGGAAAGTCAATGGGAAACGTAGGGATATGAGATGGCCACTGATGAGGGGGGATGTTTAAAGTTTTGTTGAAAGGGTTAGTGTTATTACAAAGCAGTTCTTCAGATTTTATGTGGGGCATGTTGTGTGTATGGTTATATTTTGGGACCTTCTGCGTGTCTGAGTTGTTAGGTTCTTTAGTTTGGAAGGATGTAATGATAGGTGCTGGTGTGGTTATCACTGGGTTACAGAAGACTAAGACAGATCAATTGGGTAAAGTTTAAGTAGTGGTGCTCAAGGCTGTTAAGAATGTTAGCCTTTGTCTGGTAAGGTGGGCCAAGAAATTCAGAAGGAGAAGGATAGGGAGTTTGTCTGATTTAGTTTTCTGTTCGGTGGATGGGAAGGTTATAACAAGGAGTAGATTCATACATCTCATTAGGAGTGTTTTTCATTGTATGGGTTTTTCAGTGGATAGGTTTGCAGCGCCTTCCTTTTGAATTGGTAGGGCTTCATATTTAGTTAGGGAGGGCAGTTCTATTGAGGTTATTAATAGGGTGGGGAGGTGGTCTTCAAATGCATTTTTATCATATATTAGATAAAGTTTTGTTTGCAGGATTATTAATTTTCTTTTCTAGGAAAGCAGATTGTCATCCTGGGTCACTCATATATCCACTGGGCAGGAAAACGTGTGCTGGTTACAGAGGATGGTAAAAATTTGGGTTTGTCTCATTTAGGATGGGCAGTGACTTGGCATGGAGTTGGGGGCTTAGATGGGACAGGTTGATGCATGCATTTGAGCAGGTCAAATTGAGGGTGGGGTATCCTAGAATATTACTGATTCATTTGGGAGGCAATGATCTTGGATTTTTTTCTAAGAAGCATTTGGTAAATATTATTTTACAGGATTTGTTGTGGTTGCAGATGTTGTACCCAGGGATGTGTATCGCTTGGTCAGAGTTAGTTCCTCGTTTGTGTTGGAGGAATGTTCATAGTCATCAGCCTATTGAGCGGGTTAGGAGGTTTATTAAACAGAGATTGGCTACACAGCTAAGGGTTTTAGGGATACATACTATTGAACATAGAGATTTTTCAGATGGTGATGTTGCTTGGTATTGATCGGATGGGATGCATTTGAATGAGGTTGGTTTGGATCTGTTTAACATTAACTTGAAGTTATTTTTAGACGGTATTGTGAAGGCTATGGATTAGGAGGGGGAACAGGCTGGTGGCAGAGAAGAGGGACAGGATTACCCTCTTCTGTTCCCCCTCAAGGAAAGGTGGTCATGGATTGAATTGGGGATCAAATGAGTTGCTGGATGCTACTTGATTAAAGTGAAATTCATTGGTTAATGGTTGGTTGAAAGGAGGTGAGCAGGTACGCTGCCCATTTAGTGATTGTGGGGTGAGTAGGTATGCTGCCCTGGTGGAGGATGTAACAGGGTGAGTAGATACGCTGCCCTGAAGTATTAATCAGCCAGAGTGAGTAGGTACGCTGCCCTGAGATCGTTAGTTTGGTGAAGTTATTGTTTGCTATTGTTTTACAATGTGAATAAAGTTTATGTTTATCTAATATTATTAATAAAGGTAGTCAAATGGCTTGTGTTGATGTGAGCTATTTAAAAGGGGGGCTGGGACAATTAGTACTTTTTTAAAATGAAAATGTAACAGCAACGTTATACTATTAATCCACCAATAACATCTATTGCTGTTTAACAGAACACTCTTATTCTTGGATGACTTACAACTTCCTTGCATAATATAAGAAAAAAGTAATGTCACAAATATGTGGTAGTGACCCAAACAACAGCAGACACACACTCTGCATCAACAATAAGATGCATTCCAAGCTTAATGCCATCAAATAGCCTGTGTTTGCTTTTGACTGCTAGCAACAGCAGGCAGCTTGAGTTCTCCCCTCATGCCAAGCAATAACATTCATATTCTCTTACTGAAAATGCAATGCAGCACAAAGGGGATGCGGCAGTCCTAAGTTTCTGTCCCTCAGATAAGGTATTAAACAGAAATTACATCTGTGTAAGCCTGGGGCCAGGTCCCATCCAAGTCAAAAATCACATTGAAAAACCAAAGAAGAGTAAAGGGCTTTCTTCTTGTGTCCTGGCCAGATTTCCTCTGGTAGCACGTTAGGTCTTCTCAAAGTAATGACAGTTGGCTTAATCAAGGGGATCTACCCAGTCAATAAAAACAATCTGTTAGATACTTCTTCTCATATCATAGGTTCATAGGTTCATACTAAGCTATCTGCCCTAGGGCATTTATAAGCCTAGCCAGAGTATGTTTGGCTTTCGCCACCCTTTTTAAATTAATTTTGCTATGCCCTTTTTCGAGGTTAGTATACTGTGCCTCTGTCTAACAGTGACACAGAAGTGATACCCGGGGTAAACCTATGATCTCCCATCCACTCATCAAGATTCCTCTTGAAGAGAGTCAATGAGGGACTCTGCCTAACCTGGACTGGGATTTTATTCCAGAGTGAAGGGAGCCTCTGGGTTATGAATCTGTCCCTCCAGCATGTCCTATTTATTTCAGTGCTGAGGTTCAAGTCTCTCGAGCGTGTAGCTTGATGGGATTTGGATTTTCTGAGGTGCAGCATGTCCATTAATTCTGGGCTGGACATGGCTTTATACGTCAGGCACAGATCGCCTCTGAGCAGGCGGTATGCCACTGAGTAGAGCTGGAGTTTCTTTAACCGGGCAGCATATGGCATCTGTTTGAGCCCTTTGATCCTCTTGGTGAGGTACTTTTGGGGTCTTTCCAGTTGATGCAGGTGTCTGGTAAGGTACATCCCAAAAGGGGCATTGTACTCAATTATGGGCCTGATGAGGAATGAGTAAAGAGGCACGATTACCTCTCCTGATCTAGATGTGAATCCCTTCATGATTAGGTGGGCTATATAAAATGTTTTTCTAACCACTTTGGCCACGTGGTTGTCAAATGAGAGATTGCTATCAACTTGGGTCCCCAGGTCACTAATTACTTCTACTGTACTTAATGGATTACCACCTATGTGGTAATTTGTGGGCACTTTGTTTTTGCCAAAGGGGATGACTATACACTTTTTGGCATTTAGCTTGAGGCCATGGCTCTGGCATCAGTTCTCTGTTTCTATGAGGCCCTTTTGGAGGATGCTTGTGTCGGCTGTAGAGTCGATTATGATACCCAGTTTGCAGTCGTCTGTGAACTTGGTCAGTCACAGTCCTTCCGTGTTGGCCTGTATCTCCGAGAAATATATACCGAAAAAGAGATGTCCCAGGGCTGAGCCTTGTGGGACGCCACTTGTAACTGGTTTGGAGTCTGACATGGCTCCAGCAATTCTAACCATGTGGGTTCTGTCCTTGAGCCAGTTTGCAACCCATCTATCATATCACATGCAGTGTTACTGGCACATAAAAAAGGAGATGCAAATGTACTACTAAAAATGCAGATGCATGTAACTTGGATATTTTCTCTGCTGAGGACTCTTTAGAGGAAAAGGGGTTGCATCATATCTATTTTGGGAGCTAAATATGGCATTTTGTGCCATTCTGTACCAAAAGCCATCATTACCCTCATACGTCTCAACCTCTTACAGCAAGAAATCTGGACAAATCAATAAATAACGAGGGGACAAAGGCCCTAAAACAGGGACAATTTTTAAATATTTCTCTTAAAAAGTTAATAGAATAACAGGATTTCCATTAGCAAGAGTTTTCTGAAGGTTGCAAAGTCAAAAGCTCAAATGCTTGTCATTATTTTTTGACTTCCATCCTCAATGATTTGACAGACATTTGTCAGAAACCAAAAATGTATGAGGAACAAGCCAAATATATGAGGCAAACATCTGGACAGTTGAGAGGTATGACTACCCTTCCTTTAAATAAATTGTCTGTGTGTATGTGTGTGTGTGTGTGTGTGTGTGTGTGTGTGTGTGTGTGTGTGTGTGTGTGTGTGTCTGTGTTTCTGTGTGCTTGTGTATGCAAGTCCACACGCATGCATTTATGTGTATAACATGGGCTCAATGCAATGTTTATGTGCAGCAAATTAAGCAAATAAACAGTCACTGTTTGTCACATCCTTATGTTCTTATGAAATTCTACTGAGAGACACAAAAGGAGCTGCAATTGCCAAAATGAAAAATGCATATAAATGGATACTTTGTTTGTGGATGACTATTTATCATGATAACTGAGGATGGTACTGTCTGAATTTCTGCTTTTATAAAATGTTTCTACCACACCTATCTACATAAAAAGAAATGTGTGTGGATGACTCAGACTGGCAGAAACAGTATCATCAGGGCAATTATTCTGTCTCGTTTTTTTTCTGTAATTTAATATTTGCTCTGGTTACGCTTTTATTCCATTTTTAGTTATGCATTGTTTTTGGGGAGGAAGCTATTGTATAAGTGCATTAGCACACTTTATGATGTTGGCTATCTCCCAATAATAGCTTACCCATATGCAAAAGACACTTGGTGCAAGCACTTCATACTTTGGAATGCACTTGGGTGTGTTCCTATCAGTACATAACCCCAAACTTCACAGGGTGCTACTGTATACTAATTTCATCTCAAAGTATAGAAAAAAATAGAGGGCACGATGGTATAAACATAACTAGTGCAAATTATCAAATCACAAATGCATTGCAAAACTTAATAAAAATACTATGCTTTTCTGTCTTCGAGGTTTGTCATGTAACAGAAGGAAGAAACCAGTGAAAGAATATCTGTACACTTCCCTATTAATACGTAGGAAAGACTTCCCCACAGAATCAAAATGGTTCCATAACACAAATTCTAAACTTAACCACAAAGTAGCAATAAAATGCAATACAACACATAATGTCTACAAGACATGTACACCCTATGTTGTTTTCAGAGGCATTTCACCATCAGATTCTGTCAAGAAGCCCATTACAACAGCACCAAAGCAAATCTATATGATACTTTCTTTTTCTTCCTAAGTTACAACAGTTTGGAAAACTACTGTTTAGCTGTAATATTATTATTCACTGAAATGGACCTTTGGGGAATTGTGTTTAGGTAAATATGAATAAATGCAATGCAGTTCAGCTACTGTATGTCTCTGAGCACATACTGTCTCATAAACAAATGTAAAGCTTAAGCAATACCATGCTTTGGCAAAGACAAAGTAAATCAGATCAGCTGTTTAAGAAGCACATAAAAGTATGCATATTTGTATTTTATATTGATACTAATTAGAGAAGAGCTCCCAAAAATAACAAACACTGCTTATTCGAATTCCATTTTAGATATTGCACAAAACTGATTATTTTTCCTTCTCTACTATACATCACTCTCAGATCTAATAATATTGCCATAAAGGTATAGGGGACAGCACACTCTTCTAATGAGGGATGCATGGTGAATAACCGCCCAAATGTTTTTTGTTAAAAGGCTATGCATTGCTGTTTTTGTTGAAGAAATCCTTTTGAAGATCTGGTCTAAACAAATAAGCTACAGCATCATAATTTAATAAACTGAGTTATGCCAATTTTCTGAGAAAAAAAAACATCAACCACCCCAAGACAGACACACAAAATATGAACATATTAGTAATGTTACGTTAGAAACAAATTACTTTGTAATGCCGATGTAACAAGTGCAAAAGCAGTGGTCCTCATTCTCGCCATTCAAGTCAACGTTATAAGTTTATTTTTCTTTTCTTTTTGGAACTGAATTGCTTTAAACCAGCAATATAATGCCATCCAAAGTTAATAGCACTGTGAAATAATTGGCTGTGTATGGACTGCCACCTCATTCTGTAACAGTGATGTTAAGAAAGCTTTTGGTAATTAACATCCCTCACTATCGCCCACACACTATGAGAGGTAGTGCTACTTTGTGTCTATGCCCTCTTGCTAAAACAATCAAAGTGGTAATAAAAATCAGTTATGTATGATAGAAATATTTTTCTGTCCAGAATTTATCTGTTTTTACATTAATAAATTAATAATTTTCAAGAAAAATATAAAAAATGGTGAGAGCGACTACATGGATATGAGCATTATATCATGGATACTTTGCAATCAGAGTATACATTGATGAAACTGATTCTTGGTTCTTCAATTTGAATCCTAGCTGGACTGAGTTCTGTGCAGAGTCTGCATGCCCCCCTTTGTCTGAGATTTTACCACTTGCTCTTGTTTCCATCCAGACCTCAAATACATGTGCATTAAATAAAGCTCTAAACTGCACATAGGTGTATGTGTGTGTGTGTGTGTGTGTGTGTGCGTGTGTGCGTGTGTGTGTGTGTGTGTGTGTGTGTGTGTGTGTGTGTGTGTGTGTGTGTGTGTGTGTGTGTGTGTGTGTGTGTGTGTGTGTGTGTGTGTGTGTGTGTGTGTGTGTGTGTGTGTGTGTGTGTGTGTGTGTGTGTGTGTGTGTGCACGTGTGTGTATGTGTGTGTGTGTGTGTGTGTGTGTGTGTGTGTGTGTGTGTGTGTGTGTGTGTGTGTGTGTGTGTGTGTGTGTGTGTGTGTGTGTGTGTGTGTGTGTGCGTGCGTGTGTGTGTGTGTGTGTGTGTGTGTGTGTGTGTGTGTGTGTGTGTGTGTGTGTGTGTGTGTGTGTCTGTGTGCATGTATGTATTGGTTTGTGTGTGTATATGTGTGTGTGTGTGTGTGTGTGTGTGTGTGTGTGTGTGTGTGTGTGTGTGTGTGTGTGTGTGTGTGTGTGTGTGTGTGTGTGTGTGTGTGTGTGTGTGTGTGTGTGTGTGAGAGAGAGAGAGAGAGAGAGATGGGAGTGGGGCAGCAGACAGAATGAAAGAAAAGAAATGGGCAAGGGGAATAAATAACAAAGGCAACACCTGATGTAATCACTGAAAATGATGGAAATGAAAGAAATTAGGATAGGAGTTTTTTTTTTACATTTGTTAGTGGCCAGCCATTTGAAAAGAAGTGATATTTAACCATTTGATTTCCAATATAATTAATGATGGAGTCAAGCATGTCAAATGCAAGGCTTCCAGTCATTAGGAATGCTGCATCTCCTGTTGAAGGTGAGAGCATAGGTTTGGGAACATGAGACCTGTATCCCTTTATCCAAGGAGCTGCTGCTAACACAGATGTACATTTGCATTCAGCAGTCCTGAGAGTCTGCATTAGACTTAATGCTTTTAAGGCTTTGAATACAATATAATGCTGGTGGGCAGGCTCAATTTTGCTTGTGGAATTCTGCTATCCTTTTTGTTCTAAGATTTCTAGCCCAGTGATATTACAAGCATATGCACAAACTTGATAACAGCAAGGTATAGCTAAATATTTTATGCTTCAAACGATTTCAAAACATTCAATGATTTAAAGACTAAAATTCAGTATCTCTGTAAGAATGAATCTTTTAAGACGTTTACATTTTTGAGTAACATACAAATGCAAGGGATCTCTGCAGACTTTTCAACACAAGAGCCACTTATGCAACCTCAAGTCTCAGAAAATGCACTTTCTTGATTTTATCTCAAGCATTTTATCTTGAGTCGTTGAACCATCTGTTTGTTGATTTGAAAAATCTGATCACCATACGTGAAGTTGTCAATATGTCTACCAGCAGGACATTTATCAGATCCTCTTGTATTAAAGTTTCTTAATTTCTGACAACGTGTGACGTGCTGGGCCGTGATTCTCTTCTTCATCATCAGAATCTGCATCTGCTCTTGGAGTATGGTGATAACTTGGACTGATTGCAATGCTTTTCCAGGTGTCTTGACTTACTCAGCTCTTCAGCATTGATCATGCTGTACACCTGCAGAACTAGGCGGGCAAAGTTACATTTCCTACACATCAGGAGGTGCACCAGATGCCATCATGCTCTCAAGTAATGTGCTTCTATAGTCCAATAAGCTCACATGCATGGGGAGGTTTCCTAATTACCTAGTTACCCTAGGCATGATATGATATGCTGTCTGCTTGATTGTTTCAACAATTCCATTCAACAAACACTATCCAGAACTGGAAGGCACTTGCTCAAAATTCTAGTCTTCTGAAAATCTGCAAAATTCCACTGAAGAAACTGAAGAAACTCATTGTCATCATCCAAGATCAACTATGGCAGTACAATTATGTATAAGTTTAAATACTAACTGGAAAATGGTTATGGTAGTATCTATTCCATTTCACAGTGATGTCACTTTATATATTCCAAACAATAATTAAGCACTAGAAAAAAATCTTGACTTTCAAAATTAAATGGGTCTTTTTTCATGTTCAGCATCAATATTTCAGAAAACTCCACGTTCAGCCTCCATAAACATAATTTTAACAAGCTTTATTTTTCTCCATAAATCAGTGACAAGAATCTTTGTGCTTACTAGCATAAATATTATAAGATATAACATGCCTTTTGTTTTCAAACACAGCTTGCGGTATAAAAGCATACATCTCTTGCCAAGTACAAATAGATTGATCTCAAGTCTTTTTCATTTCACTGTTTCCTGAAAACTTTTTAAATATGCTGTTAGGAATCACACTGCCCCATTAGCAGGTTTATACATGATTGTTTCTGTGTCAGTGCACACAATAACGTAATATTCATTTGCCATATCATACTCAGATGCATTCCCAAGTTCAGTAAATTCATTTATCCTGTATTTACCAGCTTGCATTTGATCAGAAATTTCTTTACTGTTTTACTGCAACAATATTCTACAACTGACACATTTTTTTTTGTAAAAAAATAAAAATATTTCTTGTACTGTTTCTCTTTTCTTAAAAATTGCTTTTCACCATGAAGTTCTGCGCAGTAAAAAAGATATGGCATAAATGGTACAACGCTACTTCCTTTAACAGATGCACAAGTAGTGTATGCATTTCCTTAAGTTATGCATTATTAGGCCTTTGCTTTGATTATTCCCCAGCCCTCTGGAATAGGAAATTATATTTTACTTACTGTAAAGGTTATTGGTAAAGCTAAATATAGTCCAATGAAAATCTGAAAAAAAAGTGGTGGATGGTAATGGGAATAGTAATGTATAAATGTTCTAACTATAAAACAATGTAAAATACATAACTTGTTAGAAGAATTCCATAACCTCTTCAGGTACTGAAAATTTAAAGGCACAAGCTGAATGCCTACTGCAGAAGAAATACTAAATCAAATACAGATATAAAATATTACAAACAATTAATGTTAACATTCTCTGCACTGAATATTCCAACATAAACTCAATAAATACATGTGAAAATAAACAGAAAAATAAATGCAATACAAAACACAAAGAGGTACTTAAAGCAATGCATGTAAGAATTATGCTTTCAAAATGAAAAACCATGGGAACCATAACACCTTAGTGCAAAAATACTGTTTCTTCGGTGTCTAATAAATTATAATGAGAAAACTGCAAGTGGATATTTTTCTAAAATCGGTGTTTAACGTAGAGTGCAAACACTTTATAACACCCTTGTGACAGTTGTACTTTCTATAATATGGGCCCATATTAGGTCGCCAAAATGGTATTCCAGCAAACACCTATTCAGCGACCCGTAATCAGTGAAAATTGCTTCAGAGGTTCACTGAATTCACTAAAGGCAACGAAATAGCCTCCCATTTGTGTGGGTTCGAGTGAAGTAAAAGTTGGTCTGTTGTGCTACAGGCAACTACTTTGTTGCCCTTAGTAAATTCAGCAAATTGCTGACCCAATTTTCACTGATTAGTGGCCGGTGAATAGGTGTCTGCCAGAATACCATTTTAGCAAACTAATCATCATCACCTTCTTTCGGCTGTTCCAGTTAGGAGTTGCCACAGTGGGTCACCTGTTTCCATTTCTTCCTGTCCTCTGCATCTTGCTCTGTCACACCAACCACCTGCATGTCCTCTCTTACCACATCTATAAACCTTATCTTAGGCCTTCCTCTTTTCCTGTTACCTGGTAGCTTCATCCTTAGCATCTTTTTCCCAATATACTCAGCATCCCTCCTCAGCACATGTCCAAACCAACATAATCTTGCCTCTCTGGCTTTGTCTCCAAACCTTCCAACCTGGGCTGACCCTCTAATATACTTATTCCTAATTCTGTCCAACCTCATCACACCCAGTACAAATCTTAACATCTTTAACTCTGCCACATCCAGCTTAAACTCTTGCCTTTTTGTCAGTGCCACTGTCTCCAACCCATATAATATAGCTGGTCTCACTACCCTCTTGTAGACCTTCCCTTTCACTCTTACAGGTACTTGTCTGTCACAAATCAGTCCTGACACTCTTCTCCACCCACTCCATCCTGCCTGTACTGTCTTCTTCATCTCTCTTCCACACTCACCGTTACTCTGAACTATTGATCCCAAGTATTTAAACTCATCCACCTTTGCCACCTCTACTCCTTGCATCCTCACCATTACTCTATCCTCCCTCTCATTCACGCACATATATTCTGTCTTAGTCCTGCTGCTCCCTCTCATTCACACACATATATTCTGTCTTAGTCCTGCTGACCTTCATTCCTCTTCTCTCTAGAGCATATCTCCATCTCTCCAGGGTCTCCTCCACCTGTTCCCTACTCTCACTACAGATCACAATGTCATCTGCAAACATCATAGTCCACGGGGACTCCTGTCTGATCACGCCTGTCAACCTGTCCATCACCATTGCAAATAAGAAAGGGTTCAGAGCTGATCCTTGATGTAACCCCACCTCCACCTTCAACGCATTTGTCACTCCCACCACAGACCTCACCGCTGTCACACTACCCTTGTACATATCCTGTACCACTCTTACATACTTCTCTGACACTCCCGACTTCCTCATACAATACCACAACTCCTCTCTATGCACCCTGTCATATGCTTTCGCTAAGTCTACAAAAACACAATGCAACTCCTTCTGACATTCTCTGTACTTCTCCATCAACACTCTCAGAGCAAACATCGCATCTGTTGTGCTCTTTCCTGGCCCAAAACCATACTGCTGATCACTAATCATCATGTCCCTTCTTAACCTAGCTTCCACTACTCTTTCCCATAACTTCATAATATAGACCCATAATATTACTACCTGCTGTAATGACCTCCAAGGCTGTCAATACTAAGGAAAAATATTATAATATGTTTTCTGAATAAATATAAAACATTTGCTTTCTCCTTTAGTATAAAAGTTCAGAAAAACTACCATTTATTTTTTTCTCTTATTTTGGTACGTGTTTCACAAGATCAAATAACTCCTGAAAACAAGATATAGGAACATAACCAAGGGGTGATCTAGACATTGCAGGTGTCATGAACAGTTAAAACAGGCAGGAAGAAGTATAAGCAGCACTTTGCAAAATACAGTTAAAAAACTACTTACATAACAGGTTAATTGCATAGGTGTAAAAAATAAAACTATCACTATGCCCACTTACACCTATCATTATTAAACAGCCAAAATCAGATGATAAAGGTTCTAAACTATCAGTGTGCATACAGAAAAGAAAATATAATACAAATACACTCACACACACACACACACACACACACACACACACACACACACACACACACACACACACACACACACACGTACGCACTCACACATACAGGTACATATAAATATTTGCAACTTATGCAATGGAGGGTGTTGGTTGGAAGCTGGTTTGAAATGTGAAAAAAAACATGGTGAAACACTTGCCAAGTGTTATTTTTGTGGCGGGTCATACAGGGATTTTAAGATATGCTGAGCAGCCTAAATAATGTTGCTTTTGTAAAGACCGTTGTTATTTAATTAATGATTGTGATTAGATACAATGTAACCAGTACAGTGCGGGGAGAAAGGACATACAGAAAGTAGGAGCATGGCTGAATGCAGTTTGTATTAAAAAGGGACACGTTTACATGGAGTGACAAGAGCAAACAGTCATTAATGAAAATGAAGGGGAAAGGGAAGGAAATATACATGACGAAGGGCAACAAGATCCTGAGGGAGAGGGTATGCTAACAGAAGACAAAGCTAAGGAAGGGAAAAAGAGGACAGTTGTCATGCAGGAAGAAAGGTCAGAAGATGGGATTGAAATGAAGAATTTTGAAGTTCTTGTTGTGTCTTTCGGCTTTTCCCAGTTAGGGGTCGCCACAGCGGAACTCCGGTCCGCTAATGATTGGCAGATAGATTTTTACGTGCTGAGTTGCCAGCCCTGACGCACAACCTTCAACAAAGGTACGCCCATTCATGCATGTCTCCACGCAGAAGATGCTCTAGCTGAGAAGTGAACCAGACAGCGTCTTACTGTGAGGCGACAACGCTACCGCAGCACCACCACCGAAGTTCTAGCAAGTGAAAAATCTGATTCTAAGAATATAGTATTATCTGTACATAAACCTGGGAAAATATTCAGTAGGGGAAAGAGTAAAAATGAGAAAATTAAAATTTAAAAATATTTCCCTTAAACTTAAAAGCAAAGAAATGCAACAATTTTAGAGAACATTCAGTTAATGTAAACAGTATTATTCACACTGTAAGAAGGACAGGAACACTGAAATATGTGTGCTAAATCTGATGTGGATGTTATTATGTTAGAGGATGTAAGATTCCTGAGAAGTGAAGGAAGACTGCAAACAGAAAGATTGTGGGGTAGAGATACAATATGGGACTTCGGAAGTGAAAGTTGTTCTGGAGTGTCTGCATTCTATAAAAAGATTGAAAATGCTAACATTAGTAGGGATGAGAAGGTTAACTGTTGTGGATGTGAGGTGCAGCGAACATGCTAACAGAATTATAACATTGTATCCATATATAACTAGCAAGGAAAGAGAGAATCTGTTTCATCAAGTATTACACTACGGGGTGGTTAAAATGAAATTTTTAATAGCAGGGGACCTTTTGTGATTTAAGGGGAAGACAGAAAAAGAAAGGAAATGGTACAAAAAATACAGGAAGTCATAAAATGTGGTAAATTAGCTGTATGAAACAAACGTCAATGGACTTACACAAGGGGTGCTTGGATGTGAAATCGATTCTTTTGTTTTATCAGAATGCTTGGGGGTAGCAGATAGTGATTCAGTTGTGACAGGTTTTTAAAAGCATTTAGCAATATAGATGGAGCTGATGGAAGAAAGGGAGCATATTAAAATAACAAAGGGAATAAAAAAATAAATGGGAAATTATGGAGTGAACTTGGAGTGTAGGAAGAAGTGCAGTTATGGAAGAAGGATCATATAACCATGAAGGATTTCTTTAAAAACTAATTTAAAAAGTAGTATAAAAAGTGTTTTTCAGTGGCAGAATAATGTAAGAAAGTAAGAGAAAGTGAAGTATGGGAAAATGTATAGAATTGTATTAGAACGTTTTGAGAATCAGTACAATAGAGTATCTTGAACTAGGTTCATAGGTTCATAGTTAAGTACTAGGCTAGCTGCCTCTGCAGGCTATTTTAAGA
This sequence comes from Protopterus annectens, assembly GCF_019279795.1. Classification (NCBI taxonomy): domain Eukaryota; kingdom Metazoa; phylum Chordata; order Ceratodontiformes; family Protopteridae; genus Protopterus; species Protopterus annectens. The sequence continues at coordinate 644,391,687 of NC_056748.1, read as the reverse complement.
CTAGCCAGTTTCCATTTTTGTTCTTGAAATGACCTATCCCATTTGGTTCTAGATTGGCCTTACCCATCCATCATCATCTTCATCATCAACCCCCTTTTCCCCATTTTCTACATTGTGTTAACTGTTGCCATCTCTCTTAATTCAATGCCACACTCCTGCCTTCTTCAGCACTCGTGGCTGACTGTCACAGATCTTCTCTCACATAGTCCATCCACCTCTTAGCTGGATGTCCTCGTTCCCTCTTACCTTCTTTCTGTCTTGATCTTTTCTGCAATTGGGGGTACTTTGGCTTCTGTTCTTATGTCCTCATTTCTTTGTCTGTCCAACAGTGTACATCCTACCACCCTTCTCAAGCACTTAATTTCCATCATCTCTAGCTTTCTCATCTGCTCTGTCTTTACTGCCAAGGTTTCTGTACCATACAGTAGTACGGGTTGCATCACTTTCTTGTATGCCTTACTTTTTAACCCCTTTGGCATTCTTCTGTCATAGATTACACCTGAGACTCTATGCCAGCTGACTACAGCCCCTCTGGTTCTAGCTTTGAACCTTTCATTCAGACTTCCCTTCTCCTCAACCACCCCTCCCTGATACTTGAAGCTATGAACCTGTTCCAATATCTTACCTTCTATGTCAATTTTCATCTTGTTTGGATTTCCCCAATTTGCTGCCATTATGACTGTCTTATTTGTGCTTAGTTTCATCCTATGTGCCTTCAGTTATGCATTCCATTCCCCTATCCTTTGATGAAGTTCTTGCGTGGAGTCTGCCTGTAATGCCACATCATCTGCATACAGCAACTTTGTTGATCTGTCCCTCTGACCTGTTTGCTAATTTAGTCTATCACCAGTATGAACAGCAGCTGGCTCAGAGCTGAACCCTGGTGCACACCCACTCCCATTGGGTACCCCTCTGTGAGACTGAACACTGTTTGTACCTGAGTCATTGGGTCCTTGTACATAGAGTGCACTAATTCTACCAGTGTTTTTGGGACTTTGAACCACTGCAGTACTGTCCAAATCAGCTTTCTTGAGACCTTGTTATATGCTTTCTCCAAGTCTAGGAATGCCCAGTTGGACTCTTTCTTCATATCTAATTTCTTCTCAACTATCGGTCTCACTGCAAACATTGGATCAGTTATGCTGCTTTACCCATTCCATGGTTGATAATAAGAAGTTATGTACCTACCATAACGTTCCATGTTAGTTGTCTTCTCTCGCCTTCTTTCTTGCTTGATGGGTTCGGAGCCGATCCCTCGGCTCCGACTCGGCACTTGCTAAGCTCGAGAGTCACTTTTACCAGCTCGAGGCAGCCCCATATCCCATGATGCAAGGCGGTAAGTACCCAGATCTCGTTTGCTGACAAAGGGCAATAGCACCAAGCATAAAATACTTCCCAAAGGAAGAAAGAAAACTTACAGATGGAAGAAGGACCAGGTCTGAATGGTCTTCAGCATAACAGTTTCTTATAACAAGGTCTGTCCAGGCCAGGGGAAGGAGGGAGGGTCAAGAAAGAAGGCGAGAAGACAACTAACATGGAATGTTATGGTAGGTACATAACTTCTTAATGTTAAGTTGTCAATCTCGCCTTCATTCTTGCTTGATGGGACCGCGTCCCTAGCACCTCTATCCTGGGTGGCTCAATGGAACAAACTCTTGAGGACTGTAGAGCCAAAACTGGCTCTGTCCCTGGAGGCCAAGTCCAATTTGTAATGGGAAACAAAAGTGTGAGGAGTGGCCCAAGTGGCCGCTGCACAAATAGTGTCTAAAGGAAGTCTAGCTTGAAAAGCTGTAGAAGTAGCTAAGCTCCTAGTTGAATGTGCTTTAGGTTTTGAGCACAGCTGTTTTCCCCTGAGCAGATAAATTTCAGAGATGACCGAAGAAAGCCATCTAGACAAAGTCACTTTAGAAACAGGAAGGCCTTTTTTATTATCCGCATAGGAAACAAAAAGTTGATCAGATTTTCTAAATATTTTGTTCTGTCCAAATAATATCTAAGTTGACGGTGGACATCAAGATAATGTAGCTTTTGTTCAGCTCTATCTGAATAGTTAGGGAAAAATACAGGGAGATCAATGGATTGATTCAAATTGTTCTTTGAAGCGACCTTAGGCAAAAGGTTGGGTTAGTTCTCAAAGATACTCTGTCTTTGTGAAAAACCAAATAGGGGGTCGAACCGAAGAGCATGAAGTTCAGACACCCTCCTGGCCGATGTAATAGCCACTAGGAATAAAGTTTTCCAAGAAAGATATTTCAGGGAACAAGAAACAGCTGGCTTGAAGGGGAAGAATCAAGGATGTCAGCACTAAATTTAGATCCCACTGAGGAGGAGGATTCCTGATTGGAGGCTTTAGTAGGAAAATTCCTTTCAAGAAGGCCCTGCAGAGCCTATGGGACATAATATTATGATCTGCTATCCCGACATGAAAATTGGAAATAGCAGCCAATTGAACTCTGACTGTGGAAGAAGAGGAGCCTGCATGAAAAATCTCTGCTAAGAAGTCCAGGACTGCCTGAACAGGGGCAGTAAAAGGATCAATATTCTGGGCCTTAGCCCAAAAAGAGAAACGTTTCCATTTGCTTGTATAAATCCTCCTGGTAGAAGATTTTAGCGAAGCTACTATGATGTCTCTAACTGGGTTAGAGATCAAAGGAAGCCTGGCTAAGGAAGGAAGTGGAGCAACCATGCTGTGAGGTTGAGAGAAGGGATTGACCGGTGCAGCTGACCGGATTGGTGAATCAGTAGATCTGGCACTGGGTCCAGATGCCACGGCTGCACCAAAAGGTGATGATGGAGGAACGGGAACCAAACTTGTTGAGGCCAGTAAGGGGCAATGAGAATCAATTTGGCTCTCAAAACGGTAGCTTTCTGGATCACCTGAGGGATCAGAGGAAATGGAGGGAAGGCATAAAGAAGTCCCTGGGGCCAATCCTGGGTCAGAGCGTCTCTGGGGGGATGGCCTGATAGAGGAAGAGGCTGAAGAAGTCTGGACATTTGCTGTTTTGGGGAGTAGCAAAAAGATCGCAACATGGACGACCCCATTCCAGAAAAATCTCTTCCGCTATAGATTGCTTGAGAGACCACTCGTGAGGCATGAGAATAGCTCTGCTCAATCTGTCCGCTACAATGTTGGTTTTCCCAGGGATATGCGTTGCTACCAGAAACCGATGAGAGGAGATCGCCCATTGCCATAGTCTGAGCGCTTCTCGACACAAGGGGTAGGACTTGGTTCCGCCCTGTTTGTTGATATACCAAACTACAGACATGTTGTCTGTGTGTACTGCAATTGTCCCTACGGGAAGAAAGTCGTTGAGGGCTTGCAACGTTAAAAGCACTGCTCTCATCTCCAGGACATTTATGTGCAGATGGTACTCGAACGGCTGCCACGTCCCATGAACCATCCTGCCCTGATAATGACCCCCACCCGATCAGGAGGCATCCGTGGTGACAGTGGCTATCGGGGATGGGGGTACAAAGTACCTGCCTTGGTGAACCTGAGGCGATGTGATCCACCAAGCAAGATGCTCTTTGCATGTCTGTGTCACCAGAATCTGGTGATGCATTGGAAGTTGCTGGTATGACCATTGTGTGAACAGCATCCACTGAAGAAGGCGCATGTAGAATCGAGCCAGGGGAAGAAGAGTAATGGCCACAGCCATGAGGCCTAATACCTTTAGAACCATTCTGGCCTGTACTTTCTTGCTGGCCAGAATGATCTTGACATGACTCTGAATGTCTGAAACTCTTTGATCTGTAAGGGTAGCTGACATCCGAACAGTGTTTAAGTTTGCGCCTATGAAGGTAATAGACTGGCAGGGCGATAAGGATGACTTTTCGAAGTTGACTGAGATGCCCAAATGAGAACAAAGGTTTATTGTGTAATCCCTGGCTTGTATAAGCTGATGCCTGGTGGTGGCTGACAGGAGCCAGTCGCCGAGATACGGAAACACCTGGAATCCTTGACGTCTCAGGTGAGCCGTGACCACTGCCATGCATTTGGTGAACACTCTGGGGGCTGTAGTGAGACCAAAGGGCAGGGCTCTGAACTGGAAATGACTGGACCCCAGCCGAAGCGGAGAAATCTCCTGAGCGCCTGTGAATTTTGATGTGATAGTACGCATCCTGAAGATCTATTGAGCACATCCAGTTGTCCTTCTGTAAGAAGGGCAGAATTGACTGAAGAGTGACCATTCGAATCTTGTCTTCCTGACAGACTTGTTGAGTCTGCTGAGATCCAATATTGGTCTCCAGTCTCCCGTCTTTTGGGGACCAAAAGAACCTTGAGTAGATTCCGGCTCTGAATGGTCTATTGTAACTGGCTGAATGGCTCTTTTTGCAGTAGTTTTGAGACTTCTAACTCTGCAATTTCCTTAGACCGGTGGTACATCTGGAAGGGAATTTGAGGGAAGGGACTTTCCTCGAAAGGAATTATGTAACCCTTGGATATGACCGACTGTACCCATCTGTCTTGAGTGAGGGAATGCCAGGCTTCTGGGTACAGTGATAATCTTCCCCCGACTGCCTCCAAGGAGGGGCAGCCGGGCAACATCTCAGGGATGCTGAAAGGGCTTGTCAGAGAGAGGCTCTCTGTTTCCCTGGTTTTCGGACCCCTCTGCCTCTAGAGCGCGTCTGTTGTTGTTACCCCTCTGCCTCTAGGGGTAAACTGACCACGTGAATCCGGCGTGACTCCTTGGGATTTACGGAACCACATTTTCCCACCTTTCTGTCCTTTGGGATAAGGTCTAGAAGGGTGGAAAACGGACTCCAACAGCAGAAAGAGTCTTGCCGTCCTGTTCGCACCTGGTCAAGGTTTCCTTCACCTGAGGGCCAAACAAAGCTGACCCATCAAAGGGAGAATTTGTGAAGGACGCCTTAAAGGGATCCGCAAAATCACATAGCCGCATCCAGGCTTGGCGTCTAAGAGCCACACCTGTACCTGCGGCTCTACTCGCTCCATCCGCAGCATAAGATATTAGCCGCATGGAGGAGTTTGCAATGGAATTGAGGGTTCCTAGCTGCAAAGCAATTTTCTCTTGAGCCCCTGCAGCTGTAGGATCCTGAACTACTTCACCCAGCTCCTTAAGGATATCCCTCTGGAGTCTGGTGAAGTGACAAAGGTAATTCAGCGAACGCATAGCAAAGGTCGCTGAGGAAAACATCCGCCACCGCACCTATCCATGGTCCTAGAGTCCTTATTAGGAGGATGGACGGCACGGGAGGATCTGCAAGTTCCTTTTGGTGGCCGCAGCCACCACCATGGCATCAGCGTGGACACCCTTAGTGAGGAATTGCTTGTCACACGGGGCAGTGATAAATTTTGAAGGCCTCCTAGGGACTGGCTCTACAGAGTCAGGAGCTGCCCACGCCTTTCGTGCAATAACCTGCATAAGGGGGTCGAAAGGCGGAGACACCCAGGAGGTGGAGGGCCGAGATCCAAACGCCTCTAGGTATACTGACTCATCCTCAGAGGGATTGTTGGTGGGCCAGTTTCCCCTCTGTTTAAGGAGTTCTAGGATGTCTGAGAAGGAGACATCCTCAGAGGGGGATCTAGGGGATCCCTCTGACTCATCAAAGTCAGTATCCGAAGTGACAGACTCGGGAGTCTACATGCTTCCTCTTACAAGTCCTCTTCCTAGGAGGATCTCCCAAAACATCAGGAGAATCCTCGGAAGAGGGGGAAATTCCCAATGGGGAAACCTGAGGCGGAGGATCTCTGGGTCCTGTAGCAAGAGAAGTGGCAGAGATGTCAACAGGTACTATAGAGGGAGGAGCTACGGGAACAGACTGCTGACTGATACCAGTGGCCAGTACACTCTTCATCACCTCGAATGCTCCTCCCAGGCAGGTCCGAGAGAACCCGCTCAAGAGCTAGGAACTCCAGGGACCACCGAAGGGAAGTCTCCGAGGCAGATGTCGGAGCCGAGCTCACCAAGGCCGAGGCTCCAAGGGAAGAGCGGGTTCGGACAAGGGTCCGATGCCACTCACCCTCGGAGGAGACCATGGAAGCCCGACCACCGAATCCCTCTAAGGAAGGTCTCAAGAGGAGATAAGAGTAGAGGCTGAAGGAACAGAAGGGGTATCCGTCCTCCAGCCGTAGCAGTAACCATTCCGAAGACTCCAACTCCAAGCTCTGGGGTAGAGTTGAAGGAGGAACTGTAACGGGTGTGGACCAACAGTCGTCTGTTGAGACGGACTATGTAACATTTGGGCCAGTACCTGTGACTTAAGTAATCTACTGACCACTCTCTCTAGGTCATGATCTGACAGTCTGGATGACCTTGAAGATCGGCTCCGATGGCTCCGTTCCAAAAGGAGAGGTGAAGCCGGAGCCGAAAGTATCGGCTCCAAGGAAGGAGACCTCGACCTCTTCCTGGAATGAGCCATCGGAGCCGATACTATAGATCCTGTCGGAACCAAGACTTAGCGGAGCCGACAGGAAGCCTCGATGCATCGGCTCCAGCCGGAGCCGATACAGCCACCAAAGTAACGGTGTCAGAGCCGATCGGAGCCGACACCGATGCCTGTGCCACATGGGTGTCGGAACCGATCGGAGCCGACACCAAAGTGGTCGATACAGATTCGGCACCGATAGCCATCGGTGCGAAGGCTTTGTCAAGCCAGAATCGGCTCCAGCCGAGCGATCTCGACTGAACGAAGTCGGAGCCGAGGCCGCAGGCTTAGACACAGAAGCCTGGGCCTTGGAAGATTTAGCTGATTTAGATGGAGCCGACTTAGCCGGAGAGCCCTCCGGCTTAAGAAGGCCCCTAAGGATCAGCTTGTTGCGTCTTTCCTGCAGGACTCTCTGGCTGAAGGAATGACAAATAGCACAGGAGTCCTGCAGGTGAAGAGGCCCCAGGCAATACAGGCAAGAAGTGTGACCGTCTGTCAGAGACATCTTCTGACAGCACGAGTCACACTTCTTAAAACCTGAGACCCTCTCCTTTGACATGGTGCTTTACAAAACACACACACACACCAGTCAAAAATTAACTTAAATAAAATACCAAAAGGTATTTCTATAAACAAACACACACACCCTAACAGGGAGGGATGGGATGGGTAAAGTTTGACTAAAAAAATTAGAAGAGACAGGGATTTTCTGTCACAAAATGTAAATAATTAACTAATAACTAATAATTAAGAAAAAGGGGCTTAAATATCCAAAAAGTGAATCACTTACCAGGAGCTGGTAAAAGGAGGACCTCATAAGCGGCAAACGAGATCTGGGTACTTACCGCCTTGCATCATGGGATATGGGGCTGCCTCGAGCTGGTAAAAGTGACTCTCGAGCTTAGCAAGTGCCGAGTCGGAGCCGAGGGATCGGCTCCGAACCCATCAAGCAAGAATGAAGGCGAGATTGACAACTTAACATTTATATATTACCCCAATTAGAATAACTGGGATCATACCACAGATAATTTTGATGGGACACATGCATGGGATAAAGCATTTTGGAACTATATCTGTCCATTAACATTACAGGGGGCAGTCCTGAGATACATTTTCTGTTTTCCATCCATAGATCTAAGTTGTACTTGAAAATGGACAGGGATGAACTCTGTTTTATGGGGCTGGAGAGTCTGTTCCACAGCAGCAGTATCCACTGCAAAATATACCTTTCCCTCAAAACCATTCTACTGATGTTGTAGGAAAGATTTATATCCCTAGACTGAGTATTTCTGATGACATTTGAATTGCCGAGAGGATACCTTATTTGCCAGACACAGGATACTTCTTAGCAGTCTGTAGGATACTGGGTATAGTGACAGAGATTTGAGTAGGTCTGTGTAGGACATATTGTTCAGAACTTGTATCCATCTGGTAAGGTATCTCTATGGGCATTCCAGTTGTTGCATGCATATGGACAGATAAACACCAAAGGGTGCATTATATTCAATGACTGGCCTAATGAAGCCTGAGGACTGGCCTAATGGGGGCTGACTAAAGGAGAACAATGACATCCCCAGATCTAGACACCATCCCTTTGTTTATAAGCTGTGCAATATGATTTTGACACTAGTTTTTTTTTTTTTTAAGATAATCCTTCCTGCAGGTTGGCTAAGTCATTTGGGGATTCAGTGACTATTCCTAGCTTGCAGTCATATGCAAATGTAGCCAGCCAGAGCCCTTTGGTATTGGCTTTTACTTCAGAAAAGTAAGTACCAAACAGGAGAGGTCCCAGCACAGAATCCTGGGGGACTGCACTGGTGACTGGTTTCTTTGTGGAGGTTAACTTCCCCTATTTTGATCATCTGTGCTCTATCTGTGAGCCAGATGGCAATCCTGTATGTGACATAGGGGTTTATTCCCAGTTTATTTAACTATTCTACTATGCCTGAGTGGGGAATTGTGTCAAAAGCTTAAGCCAGGTCAAGGTATGTAGTGTATACTATTTTACCTTCATCCATTGCTTTGGTGACCTTTTCAAAAAAATACACCAGGCAGAGTAAGCATGACTTGCCTTTTATGACTCCATACTGAGATGGGTCCAGTATTTAGAGGCTGTTTATCTTCTGACTGATTTATTCCATGATAAGTTTTTTCCATGGATTGCATATGAGGCTGGCCAGACGTATGGGTCTGGAATTGCCTGGCTCTGTGGAAGGTCTTTCTTTGTGCAGGGGAATGACTTTAGCTTTTTTCTATTCACTTAGTACAAAATCTGTATGGAGGATGTTGTTAAGGGTGTGACTAAATCATGCTTCATGATATACAAGGCACATCCAGGGTATTGTCAATATCCATTGATGGAACATATTTAGCTTGTGACAGCACTTTTAAGACTTGGTCTTGTGTAATAGCTGGAGGTGAGCCAGTTTCAAGTTTATCTTGAGGGACAGATGGAGAGGAGAGAGGGGTAAAGGTACAGCTAAATTTATTGGCCAGTAGGTTAGCTATATCTTCAGTCTCAGTGCAGATAACATTGTTCACAATCAGCTAAGCCCATTGCTGCATTGTACTTTTGAGATTACGAATATAACTAACAAATGCCTCGTGATTGTTTTGGCTTGGGTAGCTATTTTAGCCTTAAATGTGGCTTTTGTGGATGTTATTTAGCTCCTGAGTTATTTGCTTACTTTGGTGACAAGGATGCTGACATTCTGTTAATTACACTTCTTACTTTTGGTCAAAATAATTTTCCTTTTAATATAAAGGTTGTTCATATTATGGTTCCACCATATGGGTTTGTTTCTGGGGTTTACTCTGCATTTATTCCTATAGCTGTTTACATGGTTGTATGGTGTGGTGTTGTACATTTCTACATATTCAGTGGAGTTAACTGGGCTTGGTGGGAATTGAAGCTTGCAATGTATAACTTAGGAATAGGTCATTTGTCTTAAAGAAATTTCTAAAGGTACCTTGGGTGGAAGGGATCTCTGAGTTTTATTTTAAAGGAGACTGCCTTAACGTCAGAACTAACAAGTGGTGAATATATGCAAGGGATGGTGCAAGATGCTCCCAATTAGTAAGAATAAGAATAAAGATGTTACTCCCCTAGTGGGTATGCTTACTAATTGTTCCATAGCATTTGTATTGACAAAGTCCATGAACCTCCGTGCTTGTGCACTAGTGGTGGTGTAGGATTTCCAGTCCATAGCTGGATAGTTTAGATCAGCTAACAAGATACTATTGAGTTTAATACTGAGTAATTCTGATTCCTGTAGATAGGTGTTGTGGCTTTCTTTTGTCATAGAGGGAGTTCTGTAGCTAGCTAATATATGGTTTGGAACCTTTCTGATGGTTATTGGGACATGAAGAAGTTCTAGTGCATCATGCTGCTTTACCAGCCTTGATGTGAATCTCTTCTGAATGTAGACTGAGGCACCACCACCTTTTACTCACCTGAACAGTAGCTTGTCTAAATGGGTGGAAGGCATTATAGTCCTGCATAGCCGGAGTGTTCTCTGCTATTTTAAACCATGTCTCAATGATATGGAAAAAGAAATATATAAAAGAAATCTAGAAAAAAATGAAGGCATTACTGTTTAGGTAGAAAAAGTACTTACAAGGTGAAGGAAGGCGGTATCTGTATATTTGGGTAAAATAGTAAAGGAGACACTAGTATAATGACAGAAATTAAAAAAATGTAAAAGTGAGAGGTAAAAAGAACACAAGGGCAAATTATGAGCACTGTAGTACAGCATATGGAAATACGGGTCTACCTGAGAACACCGACAGATCGAAAAGCCGACGACGAGAACACAGACGACTGACAACAGAAATAACCAACAGTTCGAAATCCCAATACTGAAAACACCGACATGTGAAACGAGCGCGACTGTGTAAGTATGCAATAGTGACGGACGTTAGGGTGTGGGTAAGGTAAGTGTGCATTAGTGACGGAGTGTAGGTTTAGGGTGTGGGTAAGGTAAGTGTGCGTTAGTGATGGACTGTAGGGTTAGGGTGCGGGTAAGGTAAGTGTGGATGTACCACTGCATGTGGGCATTGTCAAGCCTGCAAATATATTGATAGTACAGAAATATTCTGTCATCCTGATCAAAGTAGGACATATAGTTTTGATATTGCTGCAACATGCAGCAGTATGCACGTGGTCTATCTAGCCCACTGTTCAGTATGTACAATATTCTATGTTGGTAAAACTGATCGAGCACTGAAAGATAGAATTACGAAACACTATTACCACATAAGTAAAAGTAATACACTCAGTGCTTTGTCCAAGCATACTGTAGAAACTGATGCCTCTCATTTGTTCAAGTTTATGGTAACAGGATGTATTCATGAAAACATAAGGAAAGGGAACATCGGAAATCAAACTGAACAGTTGGAAGCCAAATGGATAGTTAGACTACGTGGCGACTATGGACATGGCCTGAATGATAGGATACCACTGAGACCAGTACTTGAATAGAAGGAAGTTTCTCTGTTCACTGTGAGAGAGGGAGCTTTGAGCAGCCTATCTGTCCCAAGGAGGAGTGGTTTCAGCCCAGAAATTAGTAGTTTATTTGCCATTTTGGGCTAATTTCTATCTCTTTCATTTCCCTGCTATAAAACCCACATTTGCGTGGTTTTGTGTGCCAGGCAGCGCCGGTTAGCTAGGGTATAACTATTCCAGGTTCCACAAAGTCTACTCTTCAATTTTTCCCTTGGAACTAGACAAACTTTCAACTTAAGCACTCAAGCCATTCACTTCTCATCCCGGCACTTGCTCAAAACTCATAGCAAGCACTAATAAACCTTAGCTCTAGACCTCCCTATACAGTAGAGATGGAGAAGGCTGTCCTATTTGACCTTACCAGCCAATCAGTAAAACAGTTCACTGTACCTATCCAGGCATGTCCAAAGGGCAGTTTCAGGTGTACACTCCGGTCCAACTGGTGAATCTGGGCATTTTGAGGCAATGTTACAATTGCCTCATGTGCACAGACAACCCTCTCCTCCTTCCACCAAACACTAACACATGCGAGAGATGCAATTATATAGCCAGACTGGAGGCTAAGCTCTCTCAACCCAAGACTGGACCAGGCAGTCAAGAGGAGAAGGAAATTGCTTGCATCATACCACCACTGTCACATAGACCTATGAAACCAGCACAGGTAAAAACACACATAAATACAAGAAAACATACTCGGAAGCTCTAAATAAAAATCTGCAAAAGCAACAGAGACCTCCGAAGCAGACATTCAAGCAACCTCCACCCCCCAACACAAACCATGAAACACATACTTCACAAAACCAGTGTGCCATGCAATCACAGCCCTTAAGGCAAAATAGCATACCCAACACACTAGTAATAGGTAACTCTGTAGTCAGGCACACTGACGTCCCACTCACTAGGCTGAACAAGGAGAAGGTTACTGTTAGCTGCCTGTCAGGTGCCAGGATCTGCCACATAACACAAGCACTCAGGTCACTCCAGAACAAGTACAAATATGACTCTGTCATTGTCCATGTTGGTGTGAATGACCTGAGCCGTACCTCCCTGGACTACATGAAAAGAGACATGGAGGAGCTCTCTGATCATGTAGCCCAGGCTGGTATGACCTTGACCATGAGTAGAATCCTGTCCTCACCAAGAATGATACCACGGTATAGAGAAAAAATTATTAATTTCAACAATTGGCTAAGCTTCTGGTGTCATTCAAAGGGGATCCGGTGTCTGTCAGCCTGGGATGACATGCTCAACAAGCCACTCTGCTTCACTAGAGATGGCTTGCACCTGTCACCCTTAGGCTTTCGAATACTGGCCAAGGCACTTGCTAACCCCATAGTGCCTTTTTAGGCAAGGCTCAAAAGACAAACCCACCACTGCAAATAGCACAAGTAACAAAAAACTGAGGGTAATGCTATTCAGTGCCAGAAGTCTAAACCTCAAAATGCATTCACTTGAGGCACTCCTCAGTATGGAGGAAATCAATATATGTGTAGTAACAGAAACCTGGTTTAAGGCTCCAGAGAGCACCCCAGCACTACAAGGCTACAACTCATACCATACATTTCAGCCACAAAACCAGGACCGAAATACAAAAGGTGGGGGAGTATCCATATTCATCAAGGATAACCACACCTCCAGGTTAGTGGTACAGCACGATGCTTCAGAGATCATCCACGTCCAACTAACAATAGGCAAAACTGCTATTCAAATTATAGCTTGCTACAGATCACCCACCATGTTCCCGGACCCCTACTTCGCATTCCTGGAAACACTGGGAAATATAAAGATCCTACCAAACACCCTGATATTGGGTGATTTCAATTACCCAAACATTAACTGGGAGAACTACTCAAGTACAAACTCCCTTGCCCAACATTTCCTAGAATTTATAAACTCAAATGCCCTGGATCAACTGGTCAACACCCCCACCAGAGGTGACAACATATAGGACCTGGTCATCAACAACATGGGCGACCGGTGTTCCACACTGGAGGTCAGCCCCTCACTGGTTAGATCTGAACATAAACTAATCACTCTGGATATCGACATTCCGCCACCACCCCAGGTCAAAGAAACCACCGTGAAAAACTTTTCAAAAGCAAACTTCACGTTACTTAAGACCGAGGTGGGAAGTTTCAAAGCCCCCATGATAGCACTATCCAAGCTGCAAAATCCTTTACTAATGCACTCTACGGGCACCTACAAGAATGCATGGATCATGCAATCCCAAACAAAACCAAGACTCACTCCTCCAAGATAAGGAAACCAGTCTGGTGGACCCCTGCCATAAACAAGCTATACAATAGAAGGAGGAAACTAGTACAGAAAAGAGTAAAATCCCAAGAAGGGAAGACATCCCTAATCAGTATCAGCAAGAAATATGTTCCCTCATTAAATCATCCAAGGCTAGCTTCGAAAGAAAAATTGCCATGGACTCCAAAGATAACCACAAGGCATTCTTTAGCTATGTCAAAAATCTAAGTGTCAATTCTCAGATCTGCTCAGAGTTAGTGCAGAATGGCACAAAATCCACTGAACCGACCGATATAGCCAACATCCTGGCAGAGAGGATCAGTGCAAACTTCACCCCCCTCTCACCCCCAAAAGGGCCCATAACTATACCAGAAGAATGTAGTGCCCTTGAAATCACAGACACTCAGGTTAAAACAGCCCTCTTCAAAGCCAAAAACACAGCATCAATGGGACCAGATGGTGTCCCAGGTTGCATCCTACACAAGCTCAAAGATGAACTAACCCCTCATCTAAACACACTGTTTAAACTCAGCCTCTCCACAGGCTACATGCCCACAGAGTGGCACAGAGCAACAGTTATTCTGCTCCACAAAGGTGGAGCCACAGCGGACCACGGGAACTATCGCCCTATAAGCCTGACTAGCTTGGTCTGCAAAGCTATGGAGCGCATCATCATGGATCTCATTAACAGAGACATTGGGAACCTCCAAACACTGGACCCTACCCAGTTCGGCTTTGTTAAGGGCAGATCATGCCTCCTAAACCTGGTGGACTTCTTTGAGACAGTTACCAAGGCTATAGATGAGGGAAAGGTGGTCTACACAGCCTACCTAGACCTCGCAAAGGCCTTCAACACCATTCCCTACTCAGGTATTATAGACAAGCTCACCAGCCTGAACATAAACCCCTACATCACAAGATGGGTTGCCAGCTGGCTCATGGACAGAACCTACATGGTAAGAGTTGCGGGAGCTAGGTCTGACTCTAAACCGGTTACAAGTGGCATTCCCTAGGGCTCAGTCCTAGGAACCCTCCTGTTCAGCATATACTTCTCAGAGGTACAGGCAAGCACAGGAGGACTATGGCTGACCAAGTTCACAGACAACTGCAAACTAGGGGTTATAATTGACTTTCTGGCTGACACAGACATCCTCCAAAAGGGTCTCACTGAGACAGATAACTGGTGTCAAAATCATGGCCTCAAGCTAAAGCCAAAAAGTGCATAGTCATCCCCTTTGGAAAAAACAAAGTACCTACAAACTACCACATAGGTGGTAGCCCCCTAAATACAGAAGACATAATAAGGGATCTGGGGACCCAAGTAGATAGTAACCTCTCCTTTGATAATCACATTACCAAAGTGGTTAGAAAATCCTTCGAAGTGGCCCACCTAATCACAAAATGGTTTGCATCCAGATCGAAAGAGGTCATTGGGCCCCTCTACGCATCACTCATCAAACCCATCACAGAGTACAATGCCCCATTTGGGATGTACCTTACAAGACACCTGCAACAACTGGAAAGACCACAGAAGTATCTCACTAAGAGGACCATTGGCCTCAAGTAGATGCCCTATGCAGCTCGACTGAACAAACTCCAGCTGTACTCGGTTACATACTGCCTACTTAGAGGTGATTTCTGCCTGACATACAAAGCCATGTCCAACCCAGAATTGATGGACATGCTCCACCTAAAGAAAATCATATCCCCTCGAGCCACACACTCCAGGTATCTAAACCTCACCACAACAATAAATAGGATGCGCTGGAGGGATAGATTCCTATCCTAGAGACTTCCCATGCTCTGGAACAAGATTCCAATCTACATTAGGCAGAGCTCTTTGCTAACCCTCTTCAAGAGAAACCTTGATGATTGGATAGGAAACAGAAAGTTTACCCCAGGGATCACTTCAATGGCTCTGCTGGACAGAGGCACAGGGAACTAATCTAAGGGGTGGTGAAAGCCAACACATTCCGGCTAGGCTTATAAATGCCTTCGGGCAGATAGCCTAGTACCTACCTATGAACCTATGAACCTAAGCTTAAAGGCAGACCACTGAATAGGAAGTAATCTGGCACTCACTTATTTTGAATAATAACAATTGTTAAATATATGTACATGTTTTTTATTTATTTTTATCATTTTAAGTACATTTACATATAAATGTAACTTTTTATTCTTTGTTAGATGTTTATTATTCAGTATTTATATATAAATATAGTGTACTGAGCATTTTTAGTAATATGTCTTTAAGGAAGTAAAGTTTCTAGTCATGTGATCCTTTTAGTTAGTATATATAATGAGTGAAGAATTTTAGTTGTGAAATGTATCTGATGAAGTAGCTTTGCTGTGAAAGCGCTTATGCTTTTATATTTTGTACATTAAAGACGGATCTATTTTGGAAGCCTTTGGTCGTCCTTGGATCCTTCTGTGTATTTTTTGTGCTTTGTTTATGAAGAGTTATGTAGTGTGATATTAAAATGGTTATGGAAGAAAGAATTGAAAAGGAAATAAAAATTGGAGACCCATCATGTAAAATAGCAAGGCTTATAAAATGTTTATGTGATGACTAATACAGAAGAGAATTGAAGGAAGAATGAAAGATATTATGGAAGAAAGTATATATGCTATAAAAGGGAAGGGATGTTAAACATTGTTACTGGTTTTGAGAGAAGTTGTGGATGATATTATAAGTAAAAAGGACAATGTGAAACTTATGGTAGATAATATTAGCAAAGCATTTGATACCATAGGACATGCTGCTTTGTGGAATGTTCATAGGTTCATAGATTAGTACTAGGCTAACTACGCTTGTGGGCCATTTTAAGCCTAACCAATTATCCCATGTGAGACCCAAGCCCTGCACGTTGTGTCTGTAAGGTAAACACCTTAACCATTATGCATGCCTCCCAGCACATAAGTTCATAAATTAGTACCAGGCTAACTGTTCTTGTGGACCATTTCAAACCCAGCCAATTATCCCATGTTAGCATCAAACCCTGCACTTCGTGCCTATAACTACTACTACTCCTAAAGCGTTCATAAACTGCTCCTCTTTTCTTATTTTGTGTAAAAAAGAGGGATAAACTATTTCACCTTTTATGAATTTTAATCCAAAAGCTTATTTATTGTGCCATTCCTTCATTTTGAATATTCCATTCATAAACATGCTTTGCAACCTCTTTTTCACCATCCCCTTATGTATCTTCCTTCAACTGATCTAAGTTTAACTGAGCTTGTATAGATTCCTGTCCATTTTATAAGCTTCTTTTCCATCTATATTCATTCAATAACTTTATTTTTATGGCAACCACTAATTTACCCAATACATGTATAAAGACTGTAAATCTCTGTGATCCTTCTGCAGTTTGCCCACATACTGTATACGGTTCTTCTTGAATTTCCACAGTAATTATTTTATACAATCCTGGAAACAATATTTCTTATATTTCTTCTTCATCCATACTTATGGTCAGAAAATCCATTTTCAACCATGTTTTGATTCAAAGATATAGAACAGTTAAAAAAAATCAATCCTTATCCTTGAGATTACCTAACGCACATTAACTGTGATGGACATAAAAAGTAAGTAATTTTGTTTAATCAAGTCTTTGCAGTATTATGGATATAAACAAAATCAATCACTAAGATCAGGTAAGAAGTTATGTAGCATACTGTTGGAAGGATACAAACAGTTGCCATCTGTGCACTGACCATGGTTGTCAAAAAAACTATTTACTTAGCTGCAATTTCTAAGGAGAAAAGATAAAACCATGATCCCTCCCCAACACACACACACACACACACACACACACACACACACACACACACACACACACACACACGATAGTCAAAATAACTGTTGACTTACCTATAATCTCTAGGGAGAGAAGATGAAACTGCTATTCCACCACACACACACCCATGGTAGCCAAAACACTACTGACCTTACAGATGAAATTGTGATCTACACACACAAAAAACACACACAGACACACATATTTTTCTATGGAGAATTATACCATAAATGCTTATTACTTTTCAAAAATGAGCACACTGATTGGACAGCCCAACCAGTATGCTCATTGTAAAGAATATACTAGTAGAAAAAGTCCATCCATGAAGTACTATTTAGAGTCCAATTTTCTATTATCATATGTTGAGGGACAGAGCAAAATATAAGAAAATCAGATATGTTCTGCAAAATTAAAAAAAATGAAACCTACTTGATTTTCCTTATATGTTTACTCTGCCCCTCTTAAATTTGTATTTCTTAATAGTTAAAAAAATTGCAATGCAGATTCTGTTTTCTCCGTTGCTTCTTTTGCACTGATGTACTGTGCAAGCATGGGAACTAAGTCCCAAAGGCATGTGCAGTACATCCGTATATGAAAGACAACATGGAAAAAGACCTGAAGTACCATTATAGAAATATATTATTTAAGAAAGATAAGTTATTTCTTTCTTAAAGTAATGTAATTGTATAATAGCAACAATCCACGCCTGTCTGTGTGCCTATCAGGATTCACTCATGCTTTGTTTAATCACTTGTGCTTTGCCCTCATGATCAAACCACACCAACTCTGGATAAATCTTGATATACCCATACTTAGTTTTGGATCATTGCTTAAGTGTGACATAGGTAATATGATTAGGGGAATGTGTGTATAAGCATATCAGAATAATACAGTGAGAGTGTTAGTGAATGGGTGACTGAGTAAAGAAATATTTATGAAGTGTGGTAAAAGACAAGGATGCCCCATGAGTTGAACATTGTTTCTACTGGTAAAATATGAAAAGGGAAATAGTGCAGCTGGTGTTTTATTTCATATTAGGTTCAAGATTCAACTCAACGAAAAGGTGTGTGTTGTATACAAGTGAAAATGAAGGGGAATAGTGGTTACTAAATCCAGTTTTGTATTCTGCTTTTTAAAACTTGTATAGAGTACTAAAGTGGGTAAAGAAGAGAATGAGAATTTAATAGTGAGACTGCTGAAATATAATGGCGATACATTCTGAAAAATGATGAGAATTAGAAAAAGAAAAAAAAGAATGTGCGAATGCAGAAATTAAAATTTAGCAAGTAAAAATACTAAAATGACAAATATAAAAAGTGATACAGAGAAATATAGAAGGATGTGGTACAATAATGTATTGAAACAATATTATTATGTAAATCCATTGAGAACATTTATAAGGAGAAGACGTGATTAAAGTAATTAAACTAAGGAAAAGTTATGTAAAAAGTAGTAGATGTCAGGATTACCTATTGAGACTGGTAATAGCTAACTTACCAGTAAAGGGTATATGCCATATAAAAAGAAAGTCAAAAGGGTATGTTTATTTTGAGTGGGGGAATAAACAACAAAACATATTTTTTGAAATGTAAAAGATAGGCAAAACTATGGAAAAATTTGTGTGAAGAAAAATGTTAATGACATACACATTATAGATATGAATATCTAGGTTGGATATTGTAAGAATAAAAAAGAATATGTGAGAAGGGTAGATAATTTATTTGATGTAATATAGGTAATTTGAAATGAAAGACTGAATGAAATTTTGTTTAATGGGAAAATGGATTTTTGCAGATATGTTGCAAAAAAAATCAGATTGTGATTGTGGTTGTGGAAGGAGTGGGGGTCAATTATGGAAGAATAAAAATGAATGTTATAAGAAAAATGATAACTTGTAAAAAATAAACGTGTATGTATGTGCCTGTAAACATTTACATTTTGTAAATATGTAAATGTTTTTATGCTGTGTTAAATAAAGGACCCCTATTACTTTTGATAGGATTCACTGCATCTTTTACATCTACCCGAGCTACCACCAACTCAAGCAGATGGGACCTGAGTTTAAACCAAGGTCTCATCTACTTGAGTTGGTAATAGCTTAGATGGGTGCAAAAGATCCCATGGCATCCATTGAAAAAGTAATTTTTAAATGTATATAACCCAGACATACTATTTACATAATTTTACACAATTTTGCAACTATTTCAATATTTGCTTTAGACATTTACTTCATGTACAATATTTACAATATTTTGAATATATACATAAAGCAATATACATGTACAGTGACTTAATTCCTTCTCCATCAACTGAAATACAACATATAATTATCTTTACCCCATATTATCGTCCACAAAAAAGTTATCATTTCCAAAAGTCCATTTTTTTATTAAACAAAACTTCTCAATCTTTCATTCCAGATTTCCCATATCCTCCAAAACATTCATTTATCAGTTCTTTCCATCATATGAACATATTCTTTCCCATAATAGCCATACAATAGTATACTCGTGTTCATAGCCTCTGCTTTTTTATGCTTCTTACTTATATATCCAGTCCCAGACTTGATTGGATTCTTTCACATCCTAAGAGTACATGTTCTACTGTTTCAGTTTATCACAATATATACACAGCATATGATACTTTCTCTTATGTAGCATCCTCTCCTTTGCAGGTAATTTGTTAATTGTTATTCTCCTTAAAAATCCTGACATATTTTACCATATCTAAATCTTAAACATTTTCCCCCTAATAGCCTTAACTACCTAATTTCCCAGTTCCTCCAAAGAAATCATATAACAAAAATTAGACACCATCTTATGATACCACCCTTTCTTATATATTTTTTTCTAATTCTGCTATATTTATTTTCCACAGTAAATGTTTTTATGGTATTCTTTAATTTCATCATTTGTAAAATTTCCTCCTTTTCCTACTTTTACTTTTCCCCAAAATGTCTCATATTTAACTTCATAAATTTTAGCAATCAAGAATTTTTCTATCTTTCTACATCTCAACACCCAGTACAAGCACAAAGACGCCATATGCAAAATATGATACATTAATCCTAACCCTCTTCTTTCTATTTCCAGGTACAGAATCCCCCTTTTTATTGGGTTTAGTCTTAATCCCCATATAACAATAAAGACTAAATGGATTATTTCTGTTTCCTTTTCACTTGGACATACACTATATATATATATATATATATATATATATATATATATATATGTATATATATATATATCCCTATCAGATTATTGAAATTTCAAAATTTTGAAAGTCATATGGTCGGGACCATATGATCAAAGTTTTGAAACTTTGAACATTTTGAATGGAGATCGCAGTACAGCCTGCAATGGGAAATTTACCCTTTCCACAATGCAGTGCAATCTTGGAGTTGGTATATTTAATTAATGGGTGGGTATGGTGTATAGGGGGCTTGCCCCCTGCAAAAACATTAAAAATATATTTTTTTTGTTTTTAATGTTTGAAGTTCTCAAACTTCGATCATATGGTCTTGGCCAAACAAATTTCAAAGTTTCAGAACTTCAATAATCTGACAGAGATCCATGTATATATATATATATATATATATATATATATATATATATATATATATATATATATATATATATACATATATAAACATAACCTACCTAAAACAATGAAATTAATCAAATGCACTTTAGTTTTAAACAAAACACTAAATGTTTTACAAAAAGCAGTTATTCAATTTATTTTTTCTATCACTGCCTCTCAGTGCCTCCTTAATTCTTTTACTTTTCCAAAAACTATGTCAAGTAATTCATTTTTTATCAGAAAAGCAAGTATCTTTAAATTTAGTCAACCTCCTAAATACTGACTTTTCTCTTTATTCAGTTATGATCACACTTTTTTAAAAGTATCATTCAAGATGTCATTGTTTGATAAAAACTTAGGAATCTCAACATAATTCCATAACCTATATATCCCCTCACTCATTATACCACTCATAACACAAGAGGCAGCATTAATCACTAAAGAAAATAATTTATGCTCATAGAGCAGCCCTGTCTTACATCTATCTTCACATACACTCACTTAATAACAATCCATTAACCATTTCTCTAATGCTGGTATTAAATACTTTCTATAATGAGTTCATTATTTTTCCTTGAAGCCTATACTGCATCAACAATTTCAATAAACATTTATGACTCACATAATCAAATGCCTTGCATACATCCTCTATTATTAACTTACAGCACTCCCTACATAAAGTATGTCATCTACTACCTCCTTTACTACAATTAATAATTAATTTCTTTTTCCTTTCAGTCCATATATATTAGGTAACATTACTTCATGCATAACCTTCTCAAACCTCACTTCTAATATTTTCATTAATATTTCATGGTCTGTATTGTTTAATATAATCAGCCTCCAGTTTTTATACATTTTTCTCCTTTTTTATCTATAGACCTTATAATACATTTACACATATGACTTTCCTGCATCCCATTACCAAACCATTTATTCAATATTTCAACAAACATCTTTCTCTGCTCATTAAATTTTTATAAACATCATAGGCTATACCATTCTTTACTTGTGATGAGCCCACTTTTAATAACTTAAGAACTGACAAAATTAATCTTACTTTGCAAACTTTCAACTGCTTATACAGAAAAATTATTCCCACTGCATACATTATTGCTGACAACTGGGCTTTCTTTATAAACCTCCTCAACATAGAATTTCAAGGTATGTGTATTATCTTTTTAATTCTACTTTATTTCCTATTTCTCATCTTTCAGTTCCCTTATTACACAAACGCCATATTTTACCATTTTTGCCAGGTATGAAGATACCTCTTCCTGCTTTCTCATAACAAAATATGTTTTATGCAATGATTCCTCAACTTTTTTTTTGTTCTTCTCATAAATCTCCCCTTTATACAGAAAAATACTATTATTTTCTTCTAAACTATTCAACATATGTTCTCTCATCTTTTCATAACTTTTTTCTCTTGTTTCCTTAGCTGCAATTCTACTTACAAATGTATATTTCTGTACTTTTCTATAAGTATAACCCACCACTTACAAAATACTCTCATAGTGTAATTTTCCTTCCAAAACTGTCCAATTTATCGATTCATTACATCAGTTTGCAACACATTTTTAATTGTGTTTTTATACCTCATACTTCTTATTTTATAATGTAATTGACTCTCACTTCAATCCAAAGACACAAATGATCCGAGAACCTTATGATGACAGAGTCTATCTTTGTTTTCAGTAATCCTCTTGTATATGTAAAATGTCTTGTATTCCCTTGTCTTAGGCCATTTTGCTTCATTACTTCTTGCAGTTTTTTAACATCATGATTCACTTTTTTTTATTACTCCTCAAATCACAGTTAAGATTTCCCATTATAATAACATTCAAGTTAGCCATAACATAAGGTATTATTTTTTCAAACAACTCTTTTCTTTCTTGGTCAAGGAACCCCCATGAGTCTTAATTCATCTGCCACAGTTATTTTTCCAGCATAAACAATGTGAATGTGTAACATTTTTACTCTTTCACTAGACACAAATGTCATGCCTAAACATTTTTCATTTCTTAAATTCCCTGCATTTTTATCTTCATAATTTTTCAGCTTGCTTTCTGTCTGTGAGAGGTGTAAACCTTATGTCTGGTAAATCGATAATATTGGCACATAAACCTGCTCACTTTTCCAGTATTGATAATCTTGTAAACTGATTTACAAGACTAATGACATTATTTGAGACCACTCTTTCTTAACTTTTGGAAGAATATTTCTAAACTTTTATTTCCTTACTCTCGCCCTATGTCCTATAGTAATTTTCTGTTCTCACCTAACTCTGCCACTTTCCCTTTTCCTGATGTGATTGTTCACTTAACAGTTGCTCAAACACATTACAAGTCTCAATTTCAATTTACTTCCAGCTTTTATGCATATCATCTTCTTGAACCAAATTAGTCTTACATTTTCATTCACATCCTCCTTCTCATCCATCCTTATTTGTTCTATAATTATATAATTCACCCTTTCAATAAATTCTACATTTTCATCTTGCACTGTTGCACTTTCTTTTCATGCAAAGATGAACCAAAAATGGCCTTCCACCCCTCCCACCCTGCATTTCTTTTTACATTTATTCATTGTATGACCCATCTCTACACATTGGATGCACATAACCTTTTAACAATCTTAAATTCAATGTTACATGTTCCCACAAAATAACACGTTTTTGGTTGGCCTTGCTACTTTAAAGTATCCCTAAATCCTTCCACAAATATCACACTAGATAAATGTTGCAAAAACATCCTATTTTACATTTAATGCAATATCCATTTCCTACCTTCATTTCGTATATCTCTCTCATCTGTTGTTTTGACATAGTATTTAAGTAAAAATTATTTTTAGTTCTTCCTGTATTATAACATCAGTTCTGAATTACACAAACACATGCTTTTTTTAAATTCAGTCCTTGGCCAACAAAAATGTAATTACTCCATGGGTATTTTTTTTTTTCTTTTTGTGTTCATTTAGGAATTTATGCAGCAAAAATTCACTTTCAAATGCAATGTCACAATAGGCCTTTTACCTAAATGAATAAAATACCTTACATCTCTTACACAGCACTCTAAGAGCAAGCTAAATACCCCCCTAAGTACTGCTCTACCACAGCATCATTTCTAGTTCTTAGACTTCCTTTTTTAATTAATGTAAAGCAGTCACAGTACCTTTCCCTTGCCTCTTGTTACCACTGAACACTTCTAAAAAGGTTCTACTTGTACTCTGAAATTATTTTTGTCTTCAAGAACCTTTATCAAAAGCTTGTTCTTTATGTTCCTTTTCTTCATTAAACACCTGATCTACTATCTCACCCCACAATACAGCTGACTGATCTTCTCATTCAACCTTGTCAAGCAACTCCAGCAATTTTTGTTCTGTATTCCACCATCCTCTAGTTCTGTTATAAATATGTTTTCCTGCACAGAATCAATCTGAGAAGCAGATAAATGCAGCTTATTTATATCATCTACTACAATAACAGAATCATCGCCTGAATTCCAATCATTACTGACAACCCTCTGACACCATCTAAAATTCAAAAAGATTTTTTTATTTATATAACCCTCAATCTTCATTTCATTTATAACAATTTTTACAATATTTTACAATATGTACACATTTTTACAAGATTTATTACAATATTCTAACACATTTAAAGACTTTACATTATAGACAGTCAATTAAATCATATCTTCTCTAGTAAAATATACCCCACAATTAATTAATTGTACTCCCATCCTTTTTCTTACAGCCCAACATTATTTTTGTAATCCTTTTTTATTGAATAGGATTTTCTTAATCATTCTTTCCATATTCCCATATCACCCTTATCAATTTCTTATCTATCCTTATGTATTGTTCTCTTACACTATCATGTTATTTTCAATAAAAAATGTAAACTCATGTTTATGTTCATTCTTTCCATGCTTTTTACATGTTTTAATATTTTTTTTCATATATCTCATTCTACACACTTTTCACCCTTTCACATCTCAAGAAAACATGTCCTGTTGTTTCATTTTGCCCACAATATATAAACAATCTATCACAAGTTCTTTAATACAATATACTTCCCTTCACTGGAAGTTTATTAATCTCCGTAAAAAATCATGACATATCAATATTTCTAATTCTTAGTTTTTCTTTTTTTATAGCCTTAATAATCTCATCTCTCTCAACCGTTCCCAGGGATTAAATAATAAAAAATATTCATTATATTATTGCACCATTCCTTTCTATCTTTTTCTATTTTTCAATATTAAGTTTCCATATGAAATTGTTGATATTCATTACATTCATTACCTAAAATACTTTTTTCTCTTTCCCACTATTATTTTTTTGTCCAGAATGCCCCATATGTAATCTCAAAGAGCTTAGCAACAAGAGTATTTTTTTCTTCTTCCTCTATCAAAGAATTCATTATAAGTGCAATGTTGCCACATGAACTACAAAATGAATTAATCCAACCCCACCCTTCTCTTCTTATAAATATATGTATCCTCTATATGAAATGGATTCAATCTTGACCTTGCTATAATAGAAACAAATAATTGCAGTAACTACTTTCATCAATTGTAAAGATATAGACACCACTTATATAACCTAGTTTGCTTAAAATAATAGTATTAATGAAATACACTTTATTTTTAAAAGTTAACATAAATAACCTCCAGAAATTATCTATTTCTTTTATTGTCTTTATTACCATTTCCCATTGTCTCTTTACTTCCTCCTCTTCACCAAGCACTATTCTAAGTAACTCTATTTTCTGATTTGCAAAATCATCCCTTCTATTCTATCAATATTTCTTATATCCTTACATTTTTCTTTATTTAACTATAAACCATGTTCTCAATGTGTTAATTAGTAATATCTCCAATTTTGTCATCCATAACTTATTCTTTTTGATATAATCATATCATCTGTATACAATATACAATTAGGAATTTCAACATCATTTTTAATCTAAAGATTCCAGTCTCTGACACAATTCTCAAAACACATGCAAAAGTATTCATTGTTTAAAAAAAGCAGTGCAGTGCTCATGAGGATAACCCTGTCTCACAACCCTTAATACACATATTTGTTCAGTAATCCATCCATTTACCACAACTCTTTTTAATTATTATATGCTATAATTATCTTCTATTATTTTCCCTTTAATTCTATAATATAATAATATCGCCCATAAACATTCATGACTCATACAACAAATGCTTATTTACATCTCCCACCATTAACTTTCCACCACTCATTTCATACAAAATATCAACCACCCTCTTTAACCATATAGTTCATTACTTCTTTTTCCCTTATTTGCATATTTTCTTGATGACATAGCCATACTCAAAATATTCTCACATCGCAAATCATTAATATTTTCTAAATGGCATCATTCTATATAATGGGTCGCAATTTTTTATATTATCTTTCCCACTTTTTTCCCATATAAATGTAATAACTCCCTCACATATACAACTATCGTGTATAATATTCTCATATGTTTCATTCAATACCTTGAAACAAATCTTTATTTGCTCTACTGTAGATGTTTTATAGACATTGTAACTAACTCCATGTTTTCCTAGTGAAGCATCTTCCTTCAATCTAAGTATATCATTTAGTTCATCAGTTATATTATTTCTGCAAATGCTCTATTACTTTACAAGAACATTTCTCTATTCCCTACAGTATATCAACTTTCACATATCTTTCTTTATACCTCTTGTTACCACAGACCACTTCTGAAAAAGGTTTATTTGTATTCTAAAATGATTCTTCCCTGCAAGAACCTTTATCAAGAATGTGTTCTTTCTGTTTCTCATCCTCATTAAACACATGATCTTTATAGCACCTCATAATACTAACATATATCTTTATAATGTCCATAATAGCTTCCTGCTTATGTTTTACCAATCCTTTCTCATCAGTTATTTCTGTAAAGATATAACTATCATTTTAATCAGTTTTAACAAAAAAGTAATACTTCCTCATTCCTCCCTCTTATATAATATTGTTGTATATTCAATAATTCCCCAAATATTTTATTAATTCTTTTCATATACTTAGTTTTCTTTACTAAAATAATCATCTCTTTCTAAACTATCTAATATATTTATGCTGAAATGTTCATGAATCAATTTTCCTTCTTTTTTCTTAATTGGAATTTTATGCTCAAATATAACTTTTTGTATTTTTCTTTAGATATAGCCCACAATTCTGTCCAGTAATTATAATACTTTTTCATAATATAATTTTCCTTTCATAACTGTTCACATGCTTGATTCATTTGGTACTTTTCTAACATTTTTCCTATTAATCTTTTGACACACTTCCCCTCTCTTATATTGTCACAACTCTCCTTCACTTATGATCTGAAAAATTTGTAATCAGTATACCAGTCAATTTCCATAAGATTCCCTGATATCATAAAAAATATATTTCTGTCTGCAATACATCCTCTTGGATGTAAAATGTTTGTTATTTCATAGTTGCAAGGCACCCCATTTTAATATTTCATGCATCCTTCTCGCATCATAATTCACCTTTCTTTTGTTTATAAGACCATACATCACAATTAAAATCTCGCATCATGATAATACGCACATTAGCAATAATATGTGGTTTTATTTCTAAATTTCTAAAAGCAATTCTTCAATTTTTAACTTCAGTATATACATATATCCCAATTAACCTAAAAATCTTACTCCTCATCTAATATCTAACACTGACATTCATCCAGCCCTAATAGTTCAAGTTGCTTTCGATCTAATAAGGAAATAAATCTTGTATCTTGCAAATAAAGGATGACAACATACCAACATGAATGCCATCCCCAAATTAACATTCTTAACTTATTTACCCAACTATTCATATTAACTGATACCACTATTACATTGTTTCTTTCCTTCTTTTTTTTAATTTCAAGGGTATATATTTTTAAACATTCATTTTCTTATTCTAAATCTCTGTCCTACAGAATTCTTTGTTTCTAGCCTAAATAACTATTCCTCTTCTTCTTGATCTTTCTGCTCATGTGATAATGCTCAAACATATTACTTGTCTTAATTTCTACCTCTTATAAACCAGTCTGTATAGCTTCCTTTTGTATAATGTTATTTTAATGATCCTCACTTTCACCAATATTCTCATCTAACTTTAACTGCTCTTTCATACTTTTATCCATCCTTTTTGTTAATGTTTCACTTATCTCCATATAACCTGTAGTATGGTTTATATTTCTTCATGATATGATCACTCTCTCACCCTTTCTTCCATAACTACCTTCTTAAACAAAACAACCCGGAAAAGTGTGCAATCCAAAACTCTAACCAAATGACAAAGGCACACTGACATCCGATTCCTAAAGAAAATACCACACCATAAAGTCCGAAGGTTACTCTCTTTAATGTAATAACACTTATATTGTACATTGCATTTTCGTCCTGTCACATCCAAGACTTCATCAGATATATCATTAAGTGAGCAATCTTCGTTATATATCCTTCCCCCTCCCTTACATCACCCAATCAATATTTTATTCCAATTAACTAATTAAAAAAATTTTTTTTTAAAACATAGACATCAAAATCTCCTAAAAAATCCTGTATTCTAAAATTAAAAGTGATGTCAATATAAATAACCTTTCAATATTGAAACAATAATAATAAATGAAATACCATGTTTACTTATAAAAATAATGTCAATACTTTGTACGTTATGACCTTCTTAACTTTTCAACAGTCTTATATTAAGTGATCCATCCTCCCACAGAAATAACATATTTTAGTTTGTATTTTATACCTCAAGGTACCTCTGAAACCTCCTATATATACAATGCTGTATAGCAAGTCATGTTACACCTAACATAATATCCACTTCCTAAATGCTATTCCATATACTTCTGTCATCCTTTATTTTTAAATTTTCAACATTTTCACAATACTGTTTTAAATAGTTTTATACATCCACTCATTGTATATTATCTGTTCTAAACTATACACAAACATGTCTCTTTAAATTCAGTCCTTGTCCAGTAAACAAATAATTATGCCACAGAAAACAGTCTTTCCCTTTTTTCAGTTTCATTAAAATATCTCACTAGCACTGTCTCAGTTTCAAACCTAATGTCACAAAATGATTCTTTACCAAGATGTATAAGAGATCTTACATCCCTTACTTAAAAACCCAAAAGTAATATTAACTTGTCCTATACAGAATACCTTTCAGTAGAATCATCTGATTTGTATAAATTCTGTCATTATACCTTTTTTAAATGTGCCTTTTAATTGCTCTCCTTACCCACCAACATTAGCAAATGTTCTGCATGTCTCTGGAAAAGTATCTCCACTGTTAACTTTCTTACTGAGTTGTTGCCCATTTTGTTCATCTACTTCAACAAATATCTGATCTACAGTTTCACTTCAGAATGTAGCAGACTATCCCAAAGTTTTCTCTTTATTTAATAACTCCAAAAGTCTTTCAATTTGCATTACACCATCCTGTAACTCAGTAATAACTATTTTCTAGATCTCTAATTCATCTTGCAAATCAGCTAGTCACTGATTACTTGTAACATCTATTGCAATGCTGCAGTCTCTCTCGAAGTGCTCCACTACACATTCTAACTCTCCTTTTAGCATAACATCATCTTTTGGTATATCATCATTGTTTTGTGGCATAACTCCATCCATTTCATCAACTCCATTCTCCAATTTTGAAAAATGCTCCTGAATAGTATCACATCTCTTGGCCACATCTGTGTCAAGAGTGGAAGTGTTACCCTGACTCTCACAAGATTAGGAGTACTTTATTAACACTTACATTGATTTTTATATCATATAAAAATAAATCAATTATTTGCACATATATTTTTTATAGTCATACTTAAAATTATTTACAAGTTATCAACACAAAAGGATATATTATCAACTCAAAAGAACTTCATTAAACAGTTCTATTTCTTTCATTTTTTTCATTTACCTTCTGTCGTCCACCCTTTCTTCCACAACCACCTTCTTATTTCAGCTACTAAATCACCCTCTTCCATTTTCTTATTATATAACAAATGTTCTCATCTTTTTTTCCACAGCACCCTTATTGTCACAAAGAGCACTATAGCCCATTTATCACTATCACATTCCTTTACTTTACGATACTTTCTATATAAAATTATACTCATACTTATGCATTTAATCCCTTCTCGTATACATTCATTATTAAACATTTCCCAATGCTTGCAATCCAAAAAAAAAAAAAACATTTTGTTGTTTCTTCATCACTATAGTCAATACATTTTCTTGCCTTCATCATCTTTTATTTCATATCCCCTTTCACTGGTAACTTGACAAATAAAATTCTCAACAAACAATCTCCTACTTCAAAAAAATTCAACCATTTTTATTCTATATTTTATTGCATTTTTTTCATCTTATCCTTTCATGGGTACAGAAAAAAATTCTAAAATCATATTATGCCATAATTTTTCCCATTTATTTCACTTACTTTTAACTTCAATAATTTCATTTTTGCATGTTATTTTTCCCTTATTTTTCATATAACATCTTACCTATCATTTCTTTTTACCTTTCCTCTACCTTTCTTATTACCCTAAATAGATGCATGGATGCTAAGTGCACCAATGGATTTTTTAAAATTTAAACTACCTTCTTTCTTTCTATAAATTATCCCTCTTCCCAATTCTTAGGTTCATAGGTTCATACTAGGCTATCTGCCCTGGGGCAATTATAAGCCTAGCCTGATTCTGTATGGCTTACGCCACCCCTTGATTTGAGTATACTGTGCCCTTTTTAAGGTTTAGTTTACTGTGCCTCTGTCTAATAGTGACACGGGAGTAATCCCTGGGACAAACCTACGATCCCCCATCCACCTATCGAGATTCTTCTTGAAGAGATTCAGTGAGGTGCTCTGCCTCACATGAACTGGAATTCTATTCCAGAGCGAAGGGAGCCTCTGGGTTATGAACCTGTCCCTCCAGCAAGTTCTATTTATTTCTGTGCTGAGGTTCAAGTCCCTCGAGCGTGTGGCTCTAAGGGATTTAGATTTACTGAGGTGGAGCATGTCCATTAATTCTGGATTTGACATAGCTTTGTATGTCAGGCATAGATCGCCTCGAAGTAGGCGGTATGCAACTGAGTAGAGCTGGAGTTTTTTTAACCGAGCAGCATATGGCATCTGTTTGAGACCCTTGATCCTCTTGGTGAGATACTTTTGGGGTCTTTCTAATTGCTGCAGGTGTCGGGTAAGGTACATCCCAAAAGGGGCATTGTATTCTATGATGGGCCTGATGAGGGATGAATAAAGGGGCATGATTACCTCTCTTGATCTAGATGTGAAACCCTTCGTGATGAGGTGGGCTATGTAGAAGGTCTTTCTAACCACTCTGGCAATGTGGTTTTCAAAGGAGAGATTGCTATCAACTTGGGTCCCCAGGTCCCTAATAACATTCTCTGTACTTAATGGGTTTCCGCCTATGTGGTAATTTGTGGGCACATTGTTTTTGCCAAAGGGTATGACTATACATTTTTTGGCATTTAGCTTTAAACCATGGCACCGGCACCAGTTATCTGTCTCTGTGAGACCTTTTTGAAGGATGTTTGTGTCAGCTGGAGAGTCGATTATGGCGCCCAGTTTACAGTCGTCTGCGAACTTGGTGAGCCATAGTCCTCCCACATTTGCCTGTACCTCGGAAAAGTATATACCGAACAAGAGTGGTCCCAGGACAGAACCCTGTGGCATGCCACTTGTGACCGGTTTCGAGTCTGACATGGCTCCAGCAACTCTCACTCTGTGGGTTCTGTCTTTGAGACAGTTTGTGACCCATCTTGTGACATAGGGGTTTATATTTAAGCTGGATTGCTTATCTATGATGCCCGAGTGGGATATTGTGTCAAATGCCTTTGCAAGGTCCAGATAGGCTGTATGGACTACCTTCCCTTCATCTATGGCTTTGGTGACTGTTTCGAAGAAGTCAACCAGGTTCAAAAGGCAGGATCTGCCCTTGACAAAGCCGAACTGGGTAGGATCTAGTGTCTGTAGGTCATCAATGTCTTTGTTTATGAGCTCCATGATGATCCTCTCCATAGCCTTGCAAACTAAGCTAGTCAGGCTTATGGGGCGATAGTTTCCAGGGTCCGTAGAGGCTCCACCTTTGTGGAGTGGGACCACTGTTGCTGTACACCATTCTGTGGGCACATATCCTGTAGTGAGGCTGAGACTGTATAGCTATTTTATTTGAGGGATTAGTTCCTCTTGGAGTTCATGTAGGACGCAACCTGGGACGCCATCTGGTCCCATGGAAGCAGTGTTTTTTGCTTTGGAGAGGGCAGCCTTCACCTGAGCATCAGAGATGTTTGGAAGGCAGCCCTCTGCCAGGATAGATACTTGCTCTTGGGGGGGGTGGAGAAGTTTGCACTGAACCTGTCTGCCAGGATATTGGAGATGTCTGTGGGTTCAGTGTATTTTTTGTCGTTTAGAATCAACTCAGAACAAGTCTGGGAGTTGCATCCCAGGTTCCTAACATAACTGAAAAAAGCCTTATGATTTTCTTTGGTGTCCTGTGCAATTTTTCTCTCGAAGCTGGCCTTGGAGGATTTTATGAGGGATCGTAATTTTTTGCTAGTACTGATCAAAGAAGCCTTCCCTATTAGGGATTTTGCTCTATCATGTAGTAGCTTCCTCCTTCTGTTGTACAGTTTATTTATGGCAGGGGTCCACCAGACTGGACGCCTGCCTTTGGATGATTGGGTCTTGGTTTTGTTTGGGATAGCATGATCCATGCATTCCTGGAGATGTCCGTAGAATGCGTTTATATAGGATTTTGCAGTTTGGGCCGTAGTTTCCACTGGCCCTGGGGCCTTGAAAGATTCCAATTCGGTTTTGAGAAGTGAGAAGTTCGCTTTTGAGAAGTTTTTCACTGTGGTTTTATGGGCTGGGGGTGGGGTCGGGATGTGGACATCCAGTGAAATTAATTTATGGTCTGATCTTACCAATGAGGGATATACTTCTGGTGTGGAGCATAGAGTCCTCATGTTGGTAATGATCAGGTCTAGTATGTTGTCCCCTCTTGTGGGAGTGGTGACTAGTTGTTCCATAGCATTTGAGTTTATAATTTCCAGGAACCTTTGGGCTAAGGTGCTGGGGCTTGAGTAGTGCTCCCAGTCAATGTTTGGGTAGTTGAAGTTGCCCAATATAATGGTGTTCGGAGAGATCTTCATGTTCTCCAATGTTTCCAGGAAAGCCGAGTGGGATTCCTGACTTTGAGAGGGTGGTCTGTAGGATGCTATAAACTGAAAAGCAGTCTTGCCCACTGTTAGTTGCACATGGATGGTCTCCGATACCGTGCAATGCCACTAACCTGGAGGTGTGGATATCCTTGATAAATATGGAAACTCCCCCTCCTTTTGTGGTTCGGTCTGGGTTTTGGGGCCGAAAAGCATGATATGAGGTATAGCCTGGTAGTGCTGGGGTGCTCTCTGGAGCCTTAAACCAGGTTTCTGTCACTGCACAGATATCAATGTTCTCCATACTGAGGAGAGCTTTGAGTGCATGCATCTTGAGGTTAAGACTTCTGGCATTAAGCAGCATTACCCTTAGTTTCTTCTTCCTTGTGCTGTCTATGGGGGTGGGTTTGACTTTTGAGCCTTGCCTAAAAAAGGCACTATGGGGTGGCAAGAGCCTTTGCCAATATCCGAAAGCCCAGTGGTGACAGGTGCAAGCCGTCCCTAGCGAAGCAACGTGGCTTGTCGAGCATGTCATCCCAGGCTGACAGACACTGGATCCCCTTTGAATGACACCAAAATTTTAGCCAATTGTTAAAATCGATCATTTTGTCTTTGTACTGTGGCATCATTCTAGGTGAGGGTAAGATGCTGCTCAAGGTCAGGGTCATACTAGCCTGGGCTACATGATCAGAGAGCTCCTCTATGTCTCTTTTCATGTAGTCCAGGGAGGTACGTCTCAGGTCATTCACACCAGCATGTACAATGACTGAGTCATATTTGTATTTGCTTTGGAGTGACCTGAGTGCTTGCGTTATGTGGCAGATCCTAGCACCCGACAGGCAGCTCACCGTGACCTTCTCTTTATTCAGCCTGGTGAGCAGGACGTCAGTGTGTCTGACAATAGAGTCACCTATTACAAGAGTATCAGATGTGTTATTCAGCCTTAAGGGCTGTGGCTGCTTGGCACACTGACTTTGTGGGCTATTTGTTGTGCGTGTTTTGTTTTGAGGTAGCGTTTGCTTGGATGTCTGCTTTGGAGGTCTTTGTTGCTTAGG
Source organism: Protopterus annectens (assembly GCF_019279795.1). Taxonomy (NCBI): domain Eukaryota; kingdom Metazoa; phylum Chordata; order Ceratodontiformes; family Protopteridae; genus Protopterus; species Protopterus annectens. The sequence continues at coordinate 644,357,858 of NC_056748.1, read as the reverse complement.
TAGATTTTTATTTAGAGCCTCCAAGTATGCTTTTGTGTATTTATGTGTTTGGTTCGCTGATGTGGTGGGACTATGTGATACTGGAATTGTGTTGTGTGAGGTTACCTTCTCCTCCTGACTGGTTACACCAGTTTTGAGATGAGAGAGCTCAGCCTCCAGTTTGGCTAAATAGTTGCATCTCTCACATATATTTGAACCTGTTTGGAGGAGGAGAGGGTTGTCCGTGTACATGAGACAGTTGTAACATTGCCTCAAAATTACCAGATTCACCAGCTGGACTAGAGAGGAAACCATTGACTGACCTTTGGACATGCTAGAGTAATATAGGGAAACTGAATTTAAGACGGACCAATAGAGGACAGGGTAATCATAGAGAGTATAAGAGTAAGTAGTGCTTATGGTTTAATAGTGCTAACTTGTAGGATTACTTAATTGGACCAGTGAAGGGCCTTAGAATGAGAATATGGTATTTAAATTAAGAGATAGAGCAGTTCTAAGGGAAAAAGTGAAGAGCAGACTTTGAGGAGCCAGGAATAGTTTAAACCCAATTAGGCGGCGCTGCCCGCTGTTGCGCTATGCACAAAAACGTGCAAAACCGCGCAAAAGAGGGTTTTAAGAGAGGAAGATGAAGGAGTTTGGAATTGACCCAAAATGGTCAATAAAACTACAGTTTCAAGTCAGTAACCACTCCCACAGGGGCAGGCAGGCTGCTCAATGTTTTTCACTGCCACTGATCAACAGAGAGACTTCCCTTTAGCCCAAGCAAAAAATGGCCTCCAAGAAACTTACAAACAGTTCAAGAACAGCAAGCCTGTAACTGAACTTTTTTAAATCTCAGAAAAGTGGGAAAAAAGCAAGATTTTTTTTGTTTTTGTTTTTTTCAGAGATAGCAGAGGTTCACAAGTATCAACAAGTTATAACAGTGCAGTAAATGACTCCACACAAGAGTGCTAGGCCAAAGACAGATAAAATGCAAGTTTTGAGAAAAAAACGATTTTAAAAATAAGTGCAAACAGAAAATTCAGTAAACAGCTCTAGGTTGTGCTCTAAATACAGTTACTAATGCAGAAATCAAGTTTAACAAGCCAGAAAATGCTCAAAATAGGTGGCTGTGCAGAAAAACTTTGCAAATAAACAGAGGAAAAATACTTCAAATCTCAAAAGTGGCTCCTTTCTTCTCTCAGCGTTTTCTCCTCTTGGTGGGTGCTTCACCAACAGCTAACAAGCCTGAAAAGATGCCAAAACCACGAGGCAACCAGGTTTTAAGAGAGGAAGATGAAGGAGTTTGGAATTGACCCAAAATGGCCAATAAAACTACAGTTTTAAGTCAGTAACCACTCCCACAGGGGCAGGCAGGCTGCTCAATGTTTTTCACTGCCACTGATCAACAGAGAGACTTCCCTTTAGCCCAAGCAAAAAATGGCCTCCAAGAAACTTACAAACAGTTCAAGAACAGCAAGCCTGTAAATGAACTTTTTTAAATCTCAGAAAAGTGGGAAAAAAGCAAGATTTTTTTTTGTTTTTTACTTTTTTTCAGAGATAGCAGAGGTTTACAAGTATCAACAAGTTATAACAGTGCAGTAAATGACCCCACACAAGAGTGCTAGGCCAAAGACAGATAAAATGCAAGTTTTGAGAAAAAAACGATTTTAAAAATAAGTGCAAACAGGAAATTCAGTAAACAGCTCTAGGTTGTGCTCTAAATACAGTTACTAATGTAGAAATCAAGTTTAACAAGCCAGAAAATGCTCAAAATAGGCGGCTATGCAGAAAAACTTAGCAAATAAACAGAGGAAAAATACTTAAAATCTCAAAAGTGGCTCCTTTCTTCTCTCAGCGTTTTCTCCTCTTGGTGGGTGCTTCACCAACAGCCAACAAGCCTTGAGCCCCAAATGTAGCTAAAAAACTCAAATAACTCTTTTGCCATTTGTGTGGGAAACATATATTCCCCTAAATAGAGTATATTTCTTAATACATAAGCATTCAGCATATATGCCTTTTTATGAAATGATTAGTAAAAAGTTTTCCACAAAGCTAACATTTTTTATCATTTGTTCCAGTATTTCTCCATTGATTTATTACACTTTCATACTCACCAAATGTCAGTCCCAAGAACTTTACTTCCTTTCCTGTGAAACATGTTCCTTTTATTTTTTATCTCACTAAACCCTTACACTTCATTTAGTTTAACTGCATGTCAGCTTTTTAAAGGATTTGAATCCATATTACAACCTCACCTATACATCACTATTTTTTTTGCTATTAGAACTCAATCATCTGCATATGCCATACATATGGGTAATATAACACTTATTTTATCTCACATCTTGCCTCCCTCAGTTCTTACATGGATGTCTATACTATTGCACTCATTAGTAATACAAATGAGCACATACTCATTAGGCATCCCAGTTTTACTCCCCTCTTAATATTTTTCCAATCTATTCTTTTCCCATAATTTGCACACATGAATTTTCATAAAATTTCTTTCTTACATTAATATTTTTCTCATATGTCATATGCCTCTAAATTTTGCTACATTGCTTCATGGCTCCCTTTAAAATGTTTTAGCTATGTCACATCATGTCAGTCATAATTCTTTATTTTCTTTCAGTATCATCTCTATTACTTCTTTCACTATAATTAACATTTATTTCATCTCTCTTCCTTTTATACCATAAATCCCTTATCCTACTATCTTATCCAATACTTTCTTCATCCTTTTCTGTAGTATTTTCATAAACATTTTATAGTCAGTATTGTCTAGTGTTATGGGCCTCCATTTTTATATCATTTTCATCCTTTTTTCATATAAATGTTATCACTCAATCACATGACTTCTTCCATTATGCCTTCCTTCATCTATTTATTTAATATTTAAAAAATACTCATAAAGTTTACCATTTAATCATAGCACCAGTTCATTCTTATCTTATTTTTTCACGTTCACTGTTTTTCCATTATGTCATTTTCTAAAAAAAAAAAAATCATTACTTTTCAGATATGTTTTGCATTTTCCATTATTCTTTCCCATCCAATCCATTCCTGCATAGATTTTCTCTACAAAACTTTTTACCATCTACGTATATTCTTGTTTCTATTTTATATGTACTTTGCCATTTGCCATCTAAGATAGAATTTATCACTCCTTCTCTTATTTTTACTTCTTCTCCTAAATAAAGCAAAACCTTCTCTTGCTTTCCTTTCAGCAAAAAAAAAAATTTGCTTATGTAACATCATTTGTCATTTTCTGTGTTCTTTACGTATGTCTTTTTATTTCCCTTATCTTGTTACTTCATTTTTCATTTCTTTTTCATAATTATGTAAAACTTATTTATATTTGATCTTATTTCTTTTTTAGCCTTCTTTCGACTTCTAAATATTTTTTACATTTCTGCTGATATACTACCCACTACTTTGTCCATGTTTTTATAAAATGGGCTCATTGTCATATGAACTTGCCATAGTATTTCTTTTTCTAATTTTTTCCTCCCTTTAAAGTCTACAGTTAATCCCTTTACCCATTTCCCATTTGTTATTTCACAGCCTTTACCTATTCTAGCTCATACTGCACTATGATCTGAAAACTCTGCCATCTGTATCTGTGTGTTATTTCCTACATTTTTTTAGAATTAATTATATAACCAATTTCAGTATTATAAATTCCAGTTTTAAACATTAATTCTCTATTCAATCCCACTTTAACTAGTTCACTCCAATGGAGCTAAGGAAGTTTGCACTGTAACTTCCAATGGGTGGAGCCTAAGCCTTTTGACAAGGGTCAAATTAGGTCTTCACATTTCAAACAAATGTTCATATCTCTGGAACCATAGTGGTAATGATAAAAGTATAAATGTCAAAATCTTTAGCACAGACTATTTTTATAGTGGTAAGTATTCTTTAGGGTCTAGGTCTTAAAACAACATTTATAAGTCACAGTAAACACAGTAACTATTATGTTTGTAATATTTTGTAAATAACTTACAATATCTCAGCAACCAGTCAAGTTTTCATCAGCATTTTATTCATCTAGCTGAGAGCTTTCATATGAAGCTAAGGAGTTCTGATTGGGTTACTTGGTTGTTGAGATATTTAGAAAACAATGAAAATTATATCTATATAAATTAATATAGTAAAACAACAGTTAATATATCTTTACCTGCAATAGACAGAGGTCAGATATTAATGTGGTTGAGTTTGCCATTATGTAAGCTTTAAGATTAAATATTTTAAAAAACTTGTGCATAGCATGGTTTTGGAATGATTGAGGCAAATTTGAACAAGCAATATTTGATGCCTAGAGGCATCAGTAGGAGTTAACTGCATATGCACCTGGAGATGTCACTCAGATGTAATGAGTTAAATCTTCACATTTTATTAAATCCTTTAACATTTAAATATACTGCTTTATTATTCCCCTTTCTTTCTGCATTTTAGAGTTAAAATCGACTACCTTCACTACTGTCATATTTCCTAACACAAATTTTTTCAAACAACTGTTTTCTTTCTGTAATATTAGTATATGCATGAATCAGCTTCCTACTGAAATGTCAGCACTAGAAATGCCAAGTGTCAAAAAGATGAAAAAAAAAGACCAAAAACACAGAAGAGCAAATGTCAAAAATCACTTTTCTCCTTGAAACTTCTTTTTGGGTGGGTGGGAGTTGTGGGTCACAAGACCACCCTGCACCCTCACAGTCTAGAACTTATAATATATCTTCTTCAAGATTGCCATACTTTGGTGAAAAGAAAATATTTTGAGAAATGGCATCTGGAACTTAGTATATCTAAGTGTAATCTGTCGGTCATTCATTCTCTGCATTTCCAGCTTCAGTCTAATGGGTCTTGACAATTCAAATAGTTACCCATAAACCACTATTAATCTTGTACATTTTTGTCTCATTCTCATATTTATATATTACTTCCCTTCCTGGTACTACTATTCTTGCATCTAAAATTCTTACTTCTTCATTATTAAAAATTTCTATTCCATAACATGTCTTATTTCCTACTGACCAAACATTTTGACATATATTCCTTTTTCTTCTTTGCTATATCTGATATCAAGCAAGTAAAAAACATCCAGTTTTATTTTTTGATACCATTCCACAGACACCACCACCAAACCTCGTATATCATTTCTAATATTATTCACATGTAATGCTAAAATTCCTATATAATCCTTTTCCTTTTTTGTGTTTTACTTACAGATTTTCTTTTATTTTTCTTCTTCTAAGTCTCCTACCAAATGATTTTTCATATCTTGTTCTTCTCATACAAATCTGTTCTCTTCCCATGTATTAAGAACCTCACTTTGAACTGTTATTTTTTTCTAAAGAACCTCACTTTGAACTATTTTTTTCTCTAAGTGCTTCTTCACTGTTTAACCTTTATTTACCTCCCTCCCCATACCACTTTGTCTTTCAACATCTTCTGTAAGATTATGTTCTACTGTTTGCTTTTCTTCTGAACATTTCTCTTCATCTAATTTTTCCTCTTCTAATATACAATAGTCAAACCAGAAAAGTCCAAATTTTTTACATTTTCTAAAAAAGGCTTACAGTTTTTTTGTTGTATGTCCTCTCTCCCTGTATTGGTCACAACTTCATGTGTTACAGTCTTGTGATAAATAATTTTCATCCTCACAGAAATAAAATACTTTAATTTGACCCCATTACCTAACAAATCATCTCTTACCATTCACAATTATTGTATTTGAAATATGTTGAATTTTCCCATCCTTAGCAGCCATTGTTATTCATGCTTTTTTTTTCATCACATATTTTTTAATTTCATGAACTTTACTGCATAGTGAAAGAAAAACATTTTTCTCATGCTCATGCATATTTGCAGACCTAAATTGCACATTTATTTTATTTTTTAGTTGTAGTCCCAAGCTCTGAAATAAGTAGTTTTTCCATGGTGCTAGTGCAGTTCTTTTTTTTTTCAGTCTCGGTCATAAATTTTTCCAACAGGTTAAAGCTTTCAAATGCCACTGCACAAAACTTTTCAGTTCCCAAATTAATTAATACTCTTATATCTTTAATGTTAAACCCTAGTGGCAAAATATCACAATCCATAATGTCATATCTGTATTAAATGTTATCACTTTACATTTTATTTTTACCAGTGGTTGTCTTCTCTGTGTTTTTTGAGAAGCTGCAACTGTTTATCTCTTCTCATTTCCTTCTTCCATTCTTTGCTGCCTTGCTGCATCTGCATAACTTCTCTCTTGCAACATAAAACCCTGTTGCACAAGTAAACCCTGAAAACGGCTACTTCACCAGCCAAGAATACCTCAATTGGTTTCCCATCACCAGTAGTTGTTTGGGTTTCCAGTCTCTCAGCTTCTTCTTTCTATAACACTCTCTCCACCATGTCACATCATCTAGCTTCTTCACCTTCCTTTGGTTCTGCCTGGTTCATCAACTTTATCAGCACCTTTGTCTCCAGTCATCCATTTTCCAGTTCTGTAACAACTAATTCATCTCCTTCTCCTTCCTTCAGTAAGTTTTTTCCATCTCCTCCATCATGCGATTCCTGGAACTGCACTAAAACCCCTCCAGTTGCAATCTAGCAGTTCCAGAGTTTCACTTCCTCTCCTCCAAAGATTAGGGGTCACTTTATTATATAAACACTTTTGCAAATTTCTTTCATTGTTTACCCCCTCCATCTTTTCCACCATAACCATTTATATTTCATATTACTTCCTCAAATTATATATATATATATATATATATATATATATATATATATATATATATATAGATAGATATAGCTATATATGTTTGTTTTCTGTAATAAGAAGGTTGAATCCAGGATACTTTATAATGCTCAATAGATAAATACAATAATGTTTATTCATTATATTCAAATACCATTCTTTCCTAATTTTTTTCAAAATTCTTCATGTTTAATTTCCATAACAAAATTATGTTTGATATTCTTTTATTTCCTCATTTAAATAGCCCTTCAGTCTTTTCCCTGTGCCCATCTTTTCCCATATTTCTTTGTATTTTTCTTTCATTATTATATTTATTAAATCTGTGTTCTCCACTTTCAGTCCTGTCAATATTTTAAAAAGATTCAAAGATGCTACATGAATGATCCAATTAATAAATCCTAACCCTCCTTCTTCTTCATTAACATACAACCCCCCTTTCTAACTTGATTTAACCTTGCTCCCCATATAAATGAAAATACAATTGACATTAATTCTTTCCCATACTTTAACGTTATTGTATATACACTTTCTAAATACACAATTTTTCCCAATAAGACTGAGTTTATTAAATATACTTTTTCATTGTACACCAACTCGTATGACTTCCAAAACATATATTATTCCTTAAACAACCTGTAATCTGAAGATGCTGAGTAGTCATATATTATTCCTTACTTTTTGTATAATCTTCTCCCACTGTTGCATTTTATGCATACAAATCCCAAACTTTATCCCCAAAATATCTATAACCTCTTCGTTAAACTGAATATCATCTATGTTATCTGTTATTCTAATCACTTTACTTTTATCCTTATTTATACATAATCCAACAGCCTTCAAATGTTGGTTTAGTCATTTAATCCCTTCTCCCTTCCACTCTTTTGTAGTAATTAAAACTATATCATTTTCATAAGTAAGTATAGCTGGTAATTTTATTTCTTTTCTCATCTTATATCCTGCTGCTCCTAATTCTCTATTCATTTTTTACTAGTACATTCATAATCAAAGCAAATAAAATATTACTTGCTGGACATCCTTGCCTTATCCCACATCGCATATTTTTTTTCTTTACTTAACCATCCATTTAATATTATTCTCACTTTATTATTTGCATACACTGGAGAAAATATTTTTATTATTTTATCACTTATTGCTCTCTTTCAATGTATCCCATAAACTCTCATGTTATATCTTATCAAACGCTTAACTCAAATTTCCTACCATAATTTTAATTCAGCCTTTCTATTTTATATATCATCCACCACTTTCCTCACTGTTTTTATTAAATCTTGGCTTCTTCCTTTTCCTGTTTTATCAAAAACTGTATATTCAAACAATTTATCTATCCTATTTCCTAATCTTTTTCCATATTATTTTTGTAAATATCTTATAATCTGTATTGTTCAGTACTCTCAGTCTCCAATTTCTTATATCTTTTTTCTCCTTTCTTCCATATAAATTTCATTGCTCCCATACATATCTCTTTTTAATCACTCCATTTTCTAGCCATTCATTTAACACCTCCACAAAATACTTTTTGCCATTCTTCCATATTATTATACATATAATATTCATTACCATCCAATCCAGTAGTTTTTCCACATTTGCTTCTTTTGAAATATATTTTAATTCATTCACACTTATTTTTTTTATTTTAAGCTTTCATTATCTTCATTTAATCTTTTAATGTTACATTTTTGTTTCCTTTTTATTTCAATTCTTCTAAATGCATTTCCTATATGTTTTCTTATTACCTCCAATATCTTTTCCTGTGTTCTCATTCTTTCCCCTTTTGCATCCTTTAATTATCTTATTATTTTGTTCTCCTTTACCATTTTGTTTAAATATGGTGCAACCTCTTTTTTTCTTGTAAGAAATACCATTGTTTAAATAACTTTTTTAATTTTCTCCTGATTCATCTCGCACATCTGCCTCTCTCTTTCATAAAAATCTATCTTATCTCTTAACACTTCTCTAAATACTTCCTGACTCCATTTATTCTATTTCTGTTTCTCTTTCATTATTTTTATATCTTGGCATTCCAAAAAACATGTTTTATATTTTTCTTTAAAATTTATCCCCAACTCATCATCTTTATAATAACCTCATACCTGCATGATCTTTCCATAACTGATTAATTCCTCTTCTATCTTCCTCATTTAGCTCTTTTTCATTTAATCTTTAAATGTCTTTACCTATTCTTATGTATCCTTCCTTTTCTTGAACCTCTATTCAGATCTGAAAAACTTGTTACTTTTATTCCTTCTTGTATAACTTTCACATGGCCAGACATTATAAAGTAATATATCTTCATTCTTGTATTATTTCTTTTGTAAGTCCAGTGTTCATTACCAAATATATATAACATCCCATTTTATATTATTTCTGATATTATCTTAACATAATTTTCCTCCTTTCTTCTTTTTCTTAAATCACAATTAAAATCCCCTTTTATTTTCATATTCACTCCAACATAATTTAAAATATTTTTAATCATTTCTCCTTCTTTTCTTGTGACATATCCATATACTGCAGTGATTCTTTATACTTTTATTTTCCATATTATATCTATCACAGTTACTCTACCCAGCATTATGATATAATCTAGAACTCTTATTGTTTTCTGACATAATATACCTAATCCTGAACATGTATCTTTTCCCATATTCCAAATAAAGTCACTTGCCACAACTTTTCTGCTTGCGACCTTTCTTCTTCCATTATTATTTTTGTGTCTTCTAATATAATAATATGCATAATAAGGGTTGAACGCCATTCTAATAACCTAATCTTCTTTTAATATTCTTTATACTGTTCACATTTATAACTAAGATTTTCACCTTTCTTCTTATATAAATTGTTATTCCATTCTACTTCTACCCTTTGCCTTTTTTATTTTCTTTCACACTTACACTTTTAAATTTCCTTTTTTCTATCTTTCACCCTTTTCTCTATGGAAGTCCTTTTTCTTTTAACCATTCTCCAGTTCATATATTCATTTTCACTTGACTCTTCCATTACTCCCTGCATTTAATTTTATTTTTTCATACATTAATTTCCCTTAATTTTTATTTTCTTCTACTATTATTTGCTCTTCATGTTCAATTTCTAGACTCCCTTCTATATTATGTTCACATTTCTGTTTTTGCTCATTGACTTCTATATTGTCTTCAAAATTCACCCATATATGCCCTGTTTGTCCACACTTTCTACATTTCATATCACATCTCTTATCTTCATGCCCCAATTTACCACAAATAAAACATTTTCTTTTGCCACAGTTACTAATTAAATTATCATCTTTACCACAAAAGAAACACATTGCCAGTTGTCCCCAGTATTTCACAATACCTCTATTCTATTTCCCTCTACATTTATCATACTTGGAAGATGAATACATTTTTTCATTTTCCTTTTTTAAAATTACACTACATTCCCAGCCCCCCTTCTACAAACCTCTATTAGCATAAAGTTTTGTAACATTCATAACATCTTTTCATAAAGTCTTTAAAAACCTTTTCATACTTCTTTTTCAATTTTCATTTGAAACTGCATAAAAATTCTCTTTTTTTTCTCTCTGTTAAACATTTGTACAACAAAGACGTTCCATGGATTGTAATTTTTCTTAACTTCTAACAAGTGATCCATACAGTGCCCTGACTCAAACAAAATGTCACAATAGGTACCCTTATTATAGTGTGTAAGTGTTTTTACCTCCTTAGGAGAGATGCCCAGAGGTGAAATTACATAATCCCAAACATCATACCTTTCAAGTCCTTTCTTTTCTTTGCTACTTAATCTTAGCAAAAAATTCTTCCTTGTCATCTCCCTTATCTTCACCATTTGCCTTTCTCCTTCTTTAAATGTCAACAAATATGACCTTTTCATTTCTCTTACAAAATCTTCCACCTCCTCTTCTTATATTTTGTCTATAATCTCTCCCCACTATGCTGCTTTCTCACTCTCCAGATCACTTTGATTTATGATATCACTTAGATAAACATCCTGCATACCTCCTGATTGGAGGGTTGTAATAATACATCCAGCCTGTGATTTTTTCCTGGAACAGACTTTCCTGAAACGAAGTTTCAGAATTTTGTAAGGGTTTGTTCACCATTACCTCAGCACTCTGCTCTAATTCCACTTCTTGAACTGCTGTTCACTGCCGTCTACCTCTGCCATCATCTCATTTTGCAGAGTATAGAACTTCTTCGCTTCCAAAACTTATTTTTCTCTAGAATAAACTTCTTCACCAACCATTTCCTTTACATAATCATGACCTGATTTGTTTCTTCCTGCTTCTCCAGGCTGCCTCCATGACCAGACCAGAAGCAGGAAGTGGCATCACAGAGTCCTGGTACACAAAAACAGTAGGGTCCTTTATTTATATTCAAAATAACTCTTATTCACAAAATATTTAATATTTACAAATATTTACAAATGTAAAAATATATAAATATACAAATCTGTTTACACATACTCATAATTTCCTTTACAATCATGCTAAATTTTTATCCATATTAAACCAACACTCCTTTTTCCATAACTACCATCTGATTTTATTTAATCTTGTTGGCAAAATTTATTTACCATTAAACATAATTTCATTTATTCTTTCATATAACATAAAATAACTTTTTATCTATTCTTTTAACATATTCTTTATTTCTATTCTTATATATGTATCTAATCATATTCATGTTTATTTTATTCACTTCTTTTATATCTTCAAAAAATCTTGTTTACATAGTTTTCCTCAAAACTTTTTTACTCTTTTATGTTTCAAAAACACATTCTGTCATTTCTTCTTCTTTACAGTGTAAACATATTCTATCACATTTCTTTTTATATGGCATATTTCTTTTTACTGGCAAATGATCTAGTACCAGTCTCCACTAAAAATCTTAACATTCTGTTTTCTGTCTACACTATTTGCTTATTTTTATAGCTTTATTTTCATCTGTCAGATTTTCACATGGATATACATTGTAATCTTTTATCATTACATTCTTAGGGTTCCTATCAGCAGATCGAAGATGCATGTTTTTGAATGTGTCTTGGTTGAACTGACAAAACCGAAACTGCAAAATATCGAAGCGGCATGTAAGCAAATTCTTTCCCTGGGAAAGAATTCTCTTGGCCGCTTCTTTACTTTACCATTTATGGCACTGTAGTGCGGTCTCAGAGTTGGTATCTTTAAGTATGGTGGGTGTCGGGGCACAGCCCCCCACGTGGGGGGTGGGTGGGGGTGAAGCCCCCCCCCACTTAATCTCATGTTTTAATGTGCTTTCTTTTTTTTTTCTTTTGTTGGAACAGTGATTTTTTTCCCTTGGAAAAAAATCGCTGTTCTGACACTTTGGTTTTGTAAGCTTTCACTTATATGGGGTCGATTAATCACTGTTAACTTACCTAAGTCTTTGGTGATCTAATATAGTCCCCATTCTTATGCCATACTTTTCTATCTTTGTCTATATTATCAATTTTTATTTTCCACAAAAATATTTTTCTTGGTAACATTTTATTTCTTCATATATACACTCCTTTTCTCTTTTTACCATACCTCAAAATTTTTCATACTTATATTTATATTGTGTATTTCCTAATCTCTCATCTTTTTCATGTATTCACTTTAACATTGTACAAATTTAATGAAGCAGCATATACCACTGGGTTAATTAACTGTAAACCTCCTTCTTCTTTATTTATATACAAAACTCCTCTTTTTATTAGGTTTAATTTAGAACCCTATATATGAAAATCATTATCTGCAATTATTCCTTTTCAAATACTGTCAGCAACATAAATACACTTGCTAAGTAGGTCATTTTCCCATCAGTACTGCATTTTTCAAATAAGACTTTTTTTTTCTGAATAATAATTTATATGTTCTTCAGAAAAGACATATTCGCTTTATTTCTTCTATTGTTTTTCCCCACTGGATTCTACTTACATCTTTATTCCCAAATTGCATACCTACCACAGAAATTTAATTCATTGTGAAATATATACCCTCAATATCTACTATATTGCTTAAACTTCAACTTTTCTCTTTATTTTAAGCCATCCCTATCATCTATAGACACTCGTTTGTGCAAATTATTACTTCTTTTATCCAAATTTTGTTTTTTTTTGCAATTGTTATAATGTTATTAATTAATGGAACTGGAATTCTTAACCAATCAGGTAATATATACCCTGCCCCTCCTTCATTTTATAATTGATTTCACATACTATCACATTCATAACTAATGCAAAAACTATACACCTCATTGGACATCTTTGTTTTACACCACTCTTCATATGTACCTTTGGCTTAATCAGCATTTACAATTATTTTTACTTTATTATTGCTATACGCCAACATACATAATTTCCTAATTCTCTCACTTATATTATATTCTTTCATTATTACCCATAAAATTTCATGTGCAATTGCGTCAAATGCCTTATTAAGGTCTCCTATCATGATTTTCACTTCTTCTGAAGTTTATTTATAGCAGTCTTCCATTTAATGGTACTGATAACACAAGAGTCAAATAAAGCACTGACCTATGAAGATTATTTCCTTCTGTTCATACAAAAAATGAATAGACCTCAAGCATGGTAACTCAAACATTGTACAGAGTAAGACAATGACAGTCTGCAGAAAAAAAAACATAAAGGATTCAAAATACAGTCCTTCTCCCTCCCAAAATTTTAGGTTGCAATCATTCCCTAACATTGCTCCTGACTTTATTAAATTTCTTTTCAAACAGAGAGAATTCCATGTTGTAATGTTCCATTACTAGCTACTCCTTTCACTCTTTCACTTCTCACCCTCTTCTCAAATATGAAAGTGTTTTATTTTCTACTTGACTCTAGAATAGCAATTATTTAAGAGGAAATGTATATTTCATATTGCTAAGTGTTTTATATATAACTGTGTGTATATGTTAAAACTACTGTCATGTATTAAATTAAAATTTTACATTTGGTGTATTACTCTTGGTGGATTGTCTTCCATCCATGGTCTGCGTCTGAGAATAACAGATGTATAAATAAATTAAATAAATAAAGAAATCAAGATACCATAGCTATTGCATTACTGAAGTGAGAATCAGCAAAATAAAATTAGTTTATACTGAACTGAATTCCAAGACATCAGTTCAATAGTGAGCAAGCAAATGCTGAGAAGGTGCCATTGTACTGACTTAAGTATTATGCTGGAGAAGTAAATATGGATGTACCAGTATGCAAATTCAACATCACATGCCATACAAACACAGTAGAACACAAAACACACACAGTGGCTCATAGGACAAGAGTCTTCCCCACCACTATAGTTGCTGCTACAAATGAGTCCATGATACAGTGTGACAATAATGGGATTCTAAGACACAGTATTCACATTTACCTCATGATCTATGAATAGCACCATATAGTGATATCTGTGTGCATAGGCAGTTTCTATTGTGGGTCTGTACTATAAATAGAGAGAGGGAGAGATTCTCTTAAGTTTACTCTAGGTTTGTATCCTCTGCAAAACAGCTTTTACATTTTTAGCTAACATTTGCTTCAGTGACAAGAAATCATGACCCATAAGTTTCCCTAACCCTGTCTATAAGGTAATGGATGATGCCACAATACAAACAAAAAATAATTGACTTTAACAACTGGCTTGGCTTCTGGTTTCAGTCCAAAGGGATCGAGTATCTGTCAGTCTGGGAGAACATAGTCGACAGGCCATGCTGCTTTGCCAGAGATGGTCTGCACCTGTCTCCTCTAGGCTTTTGGATTCTGGCAAAGGCATTAGCCACTGCTATTGTGCCTTTTTAGGCAGTGTCAAAATAACCAACTTCCCAACATAAAAAAATGCTGTCTAGATAAACTCAAGGTACTGCTGCTTAATGCTAGGAGTCTAAACAAGAAACTGCACTCCCTGGGAGCCCTCTCATCTTGGAAGATGCTATCTGTGCAGTTACCAAGACACGGTTCAAAGCTGCAGAATGTGACCTGGACATACAGGGCTACAAAGCATTTCAGATCACAAATTGAGCATGAAAGAACCAAAGGAGTAGGTGTATCCACCTTCATTAAGGATAAGTGCACCTCAAGACTGGTCAAACAGTATGACTCTCTCAAGCTACTCCATGTCCCATTATCTATAGGCAAAATTCCCTACCACTTCATAGCTAGCTATAGGTCCCCCACCATGAACCAGGAAAAGCATATTGAATACCTAGACTTACTCATGGGTGATTTTAATTATCCTACCATTGACTGTGAAACATATGCTGGTGCAGAGGTTCTTGGACTTTTTTACTGAAAATGCTCTGAAACAGCTAGTCAGCACATCCACAAGGGGCTCAAATGCCCTGGACATAGTACTCACTAACATGAGAGAGCACTGCATGGACTCCTATGCAGAGGTGTACACCACTTAGCAGTTGTATAGAATCAGCTGTACCTGACTAGATTAAAACCAGGTGTTGCCTGAAAAACAAGCCACCATGGTGGACCCCTAGTATAAACAGGCTATACAACAAAAGAAATAAACTAATGTTCAAAAGCAAAAGGGAACTAGCTCAGCAGAGGAAAAAATCTCTCTTTAGTCTAAACAAACAAATAAGAGATCTTGTTAAGTTCTCCAAAGCTAATTATGAAGCAAAAATAGCCTCCCTAGCTACAGATAATCACAAGAAATTATTTAACTATGTTCAAAATCTAAAGGGGAATACCAATCTATGCACTGAACTGGTAGTGGATGACACCACCCAAACTCAGCTGGAGGAAATAGCCAACCCGCTAGCTGACAGATTTGCAGCAAACATCACCCCCCCCCCCGGTCCCCACTGGTCATCTCCCAAAGTATACCTGCCACCATTTCTAAGCCTATTATCTCAAGACAGCAAGTCATCTCTGTGCTCTCCAAGGCCAAAAACTCAGCATCAATGACCTAGCAGACCCACTTGGATCCCTGTTTAACCACAGCCTGCAGACTGGTTATGTTCTGGTAGAATGGAAGATAGCAAGAGTAATGCCTCTGCACAAAGGGGGACCATCAACTGACACCGGGAACTATAGACTCATAAATTTGACTATCCTCATCTGCAAGGCCATGGAAAGAATCATTATAGACCTTATCAACAAGGACCTAAGTAATCTCCAAACTCTGGACCCAACCCAATTTGGATTTGTTAAAGGTAGATCATGTCTGTTTAAACTGGTTGACTTCTTCAAGGAAGTCACCAAGGTCCTGAATGAGGTAAAGACAGTGCATACCACCTACCGTGACCTAGCCAGTCAAGTATTATAGAGAAACTCTCCCAATTGGGAATAAACCCCTATGTCACCAGATGGGTAGCCAATGGGTGCACTGATAGGACACATACTGTCAAAGTGGTTGACTTCACCTGTAGCAAAAGACCAGTCAACAGAGGCATACCAGAGGGTTCTGTGCTGGGCCCTTTACTGAACAAAATTTATTTCTCAGACATCCAGGCAAATGTGGTTGTCCGGTGGCTGACCAAGTTTGCCGATGATTGCCAATTGGGAACAATCATTGAGTCCCCCCAACAATACTAATATACTCCAGAAAGGGTCAATGCAGACAAATGATTTGTGCCAAAGCCATGGATTGAAGTTAAATACAAAAAATGTATTATTATTCCCTTTGGGAAAGCTAACACCCCTGCTAATTACATTATAGACAGCACTTCCCTAAGTGTAGACTCACTGGTATGTGATCTGGGTACTCAGGTTGAAAGCAATCTGAACTTTGATCACCATGTATCCACAGTGATAAGGAAATCCTGCTATGTGGTGGATATATTTCCATTATACTCAACCCTCATCAGACCCAAAACTGAGTACAGTGCTCCCTTTTGTATGTATCTCACCAGACACCTCCAACAGCTGGAGAGACCACAGACATACAGGGTACACAAAGCAAGTCCTGCGCAGGAAAACTGAAAGCCCTGTCACTGTATTCTGTCTCCTACAGGGTGTTGAGGGGTGACCTGTGCCTGACTTACAGGGCAGTCTCTGACCCAGCCCTGATGGAAATGCTACACATTTGTAAATCAAATTGCACAATGGTCATTCATGCCAGGGGCCTTAACCTAGACTCTGACATGAAAAAATCATGCTGGAGAGATAGATACATCTCCCAGACACTACCCCTTCTCTGGAAGAAGCTTCCCATTCATGAGAAGCAGAGCCTCTCCATGGCTGTCTTCAAATGCAACCTAGGCCAATGGATGGGTGACCGCAAATTCACTCCTGGGGTGGCACACATGTCCCTCATGGACAGAGGCAGTTGGTGTTAATTATCACAGACTCATACCTCTGTGGACTTTGGTCACCTAACTATGGACAATTGGGGCAACTCGGGATAAACATGGCTAGGCTTATAAGGGCTCTTGGGTGGTTAGCCTAATAACCTCCTATGAATCATTATGGATTTCATAAACATAGACACAGGCTGTCTTCTAACCTTGGACTCAATGTTTTTTTAAAGGCAGATCCTGCCTCCTAAACCCGGTGGAATTTTCTGAATAAATCAACAAGGTATTGGACTTAGACAATTACCTGGACTTGACCAAAGCCTTTGATGCCATTCAATATTCGGGCATCATTGATAAGTCAATTAAACTAAATGTGAGCTCCTATATTACCCACTGAGTTTCAAATTGCTTACTGATAGAACACACTCTATTAGTGTTGGAGACACACTCAGTTTAAAGAGTAGTTACTTGCAGTGTACCCCAGGGATCTGTATTGGGACCACTTTTCTTCGTATTTACTTCACTGATGTCAAAGCCAGCACCAAAGACCTGAGGCTGACAACATTTGCTGATGAGTGAAAAATGGGAGCTGTCATAAACAAATAACTAACCACAGTTTTAAGTGATGAACATCTCATTCAGCTTTTGTTGTTTTAATAGCCATCATAAACACCCCAGCTGACCACCAGATTCTCCAGGAGGGCCATCAGTCTCAAACAAAATGCAAAGAAATGCATCATTGTGTCCTTTTGCAAACTCAGTACACCCATATGCCTATTTCATATGCCATCACCCCCCCACACACACCAAGTGACTCTGTTATTAGGGACATGGGCACTTTCATTGACAATGAATTACCCTTTGAATACCTTGTTACCACTGTTGTTAGAAAATTATTTTATATAGCCAGATGGATCAAAGGGTGTATATCTTCTTGATTCAATGAAGTTCCTCAACTCTTCACTTAAGCAGCCATTTATAGAGTATAATACCCCTACGGGTATCAGCAAAAATTAACTATTCAGGATACACCACGAAAACACCTTCTTCTGACAAAAAACTCTTTATTCCAAGGTAAAAAATCGAGATAAGCGCTTTCACTTGCAACTGCAAGCTTCTTCAGATCAAATAGTAAGTGTGGTACAATGGTTTTTATATCTCTAGTTGTAATCTCTAATCACTTCATTAGCAAATTCATTGAGTGCATTCAATTAAGCAATCAAAGCCTCACCCAGTTGTGAGCAACATTTTCTTGTGTTTAGTAACTGCAAGGCTTCTCTGTAAAAATGTGGGTAGCGTCTATTATTTATGAAATACACATTTAGCCTTAATATTATATGACAGTATGTTGCACGCAATGTTTTAATTATGTTAAATTCCTGGTTAATATCAGCCAGACGCATAGTAGATTTAACATTTGGTACAACTCTACATTTATAGTTAGTATCTAGCTGTAACGCAACTCTCCAATTCCATTGCTTAAATACATTTCTGTTGTTAAATACAAACACTCTTTCCATGTGCTCAAACATTCCATCTGAATAAGACAAATAAACATAAAAATGAAATAAAATAAAATGAAATAAAATGAAACGTATCAAATATCCCATCCAATTCTAAAAACACTTAACCAATAAAACAGCATGTCACTTAGATTTTTGTTCATAGCATCTTAAAATTCATGTATTTGTGTGCGACTATGTGTTCAAAACATTTTTAAACATATTTCTGTGTTAAAACATAACTATGACAGAGAATCACTGAAACCAAACTGTCATTAAGTGAGATATAGAATTATTACATGAATATGAATGATGATACATTTTATTGGGTAGATATAAAACTTAGAATCATTCATAGTCACTAAGCAGCACTTCGCTTCAATTTTCATTTGAATGGTCTTAAAATTCATAAATTTATATGCTTCTGTTCATTCTAAACATTTTCATCTTGTTTTCAGAATTAGCGATATATATAGTATAACATGATATAACAATACCATGATGTCGCTAAATAGATAGCAAGATATAATGTGTAGCTCCTCCATCATTTTGTCGAATGATGGCACTGTTATTCAAGGACTATTACTGAGTCATTGTACATCATTGTGTGCCTATATATATGGATATGAATGTCGTATATAGACCCTAGACATCAAATATAACTAAGTACTATAACTAAATAAATATTATAAAAATTATAAATATTATAAATATTATAAATAACTAATCTGTTAATAACATATATCAAGAAATATATGAATGATAAATGAATAAATGAGTATATAAATGACCAAATATGTATATGGCTTCTATGAATATAGTCATCACTATTGATATGTATAATCTCATGTGAATTAATTGATATGGATATATATTGTATGTAAAACTATCATATGTATATATAAAAATTATAAAAAAATATATAATAAAAAATAAATCCCATAAATATGCAATTAAATATCAAAAAATGTAACTTATTAATGTGGCTTGAAAAATATATATTGTGACTTGTGTCTGATGGTTTAGACACATTACAACTCTTTTTCTTGTCATTCATTCAAGAAAAAAGTACAGATAAGAGTCAAAACTGTATATTGCGATAGTGAAACAACTTGGTTGATCGAATGCTAGATGTTAAGTGGACATATCCACAAAATATGTAATGCTCACATTTGATCAACATCTGTTGGTGAGGACTTAGAATAATGTTAATCACATTGTCATACTCTGGTTTGGCTTCATCTTTTGATATCAAATATTTATCTACATATGCCCTACTATAGTAGATTAAATTGTCGGACATTCAAGAACCTATGTGACTCCAACTAGATCTCATATAAAGCGTTCAGATGGACGACACCTCTACTGTAAATCACTATAGCTCCTCCTACATCATTCACTAAGCCTAACAGTGGTATACTGGACATAGAAAAAACTGCAATCAGTCTCTAGCCTCTTCAACGAGAGTAGTATATTTAGTCTCGTGGATTATGCTACTGTAGGCTGTGAATTATAGGATAGTTCTATCATGTATTATTTTAGCTTGTTTTTATTTTGATTTTTATTCTTGTTAGTTTAATCAAATGATAAATTTATCAAAACATTTTCAATTCATTAGAACAGTAGACTACCCATTCTTTCGATATCTTAAATGTTTACTAGTTAAAATAGCAGCAGAAAAACTTGCTAAACTACAAACAATTATTTATGTATAAACAACCAAGTGTCACTACATGTTGTATCGACATAAAAATGATGAAGCAAAAAAATGATGCCTCTGGTTAGAATGGCGTGTGAATGAACTAGCTGGTATTATAAGGCTAGCAATATGACAGAATGGTACCTAAAACCATCTGGAATAGATGGTGAAGGTAAATAATACAAATATGAATAATAAAAAAAATACAAATATGAATAATAAAAAATATATATATGGTAGAATACCCTGACTATCTAAATCAAAAAATGTTTATTCCAGGAATGGTTTCACTGATACATAGTTATTGATGCCTGGTGTTCTATGTGCTCCAGTGTTAAAAATCCATTCCATTTCCAGTTTTGCTAGAGCTCTCTCATTGTCCCCCAGTCTCGGACTACAATTAATGGTTTGTAAAACCCTGAATTTAAATATATGTGCAGGATGTAAAATAGTGTGCTTTGCTAGAGCGTTCAATTCATTTCTTTTGCGTATGTCATATACATGGTTGTATATGCGCTCTCTTAATCTCCTCTTCGTGAGGCCAACATAGAAAGCTGAGCATGTATCACAGTTGGCCATATAGACTAAATTCATAGAGTCACAGTTGTAATTATCTTTGGGTTTAAAGTGAAAGTGCCCATATGGATGGTAAAACTCTTGTTCAGAGTTTATATGCTGACACATGCTGCATTTTTTGCATGGGAAGGTTCCTGTTGGGTTAACTACTCTATTTTGGGTACAGGTAATTTCATTGGAGTTATATGCAAATATGGTTTTTAAATTATCACATGTCCTGAATACAAAACTCGGTCTATCACCTACTATTTTCCTTGTTTCTTCTGTAATCCCTAAAATATTCCAATGTTTATAAACGATATTCTTGATTTCCTGTATATCATTTGTATATTTTAAAATGAAGTTAACTGTGTTTTTCTGCTTATACAAACTGGAACATTGTCGGTCATTATATCCCTTTTCTCTAATGCTACTTGTTCTTACAGTGGTGTGTTCATTCGCTGTTGGTATAACACAGTTCTTGATATCTCTCACTAGCTTCCTTTTGTATCCTCTCTCTATGAATAATTTCTCCAAGTTATTAGCTTCTATTAACAATGTTTCTGTATCCTTACAGAGCCTAGTTAGCCTTGAGAATTGACCTTTCACTATGCCTGCAAACATGTATCTTGGGTGCATGCTGTTATATTCTAAAAGAGTATTCCTCCAGCAAGCTTTCCTAAATAATCTATGGGACAATCTCTCATTGCTGTCATAATATAAAGTTAAATCCAAAAAATTAACTTCCCTGTATGAGTGTTCATAGGTAAATTTTAGAAATGTGGTTGTTCCTTCTATGTATGTAACAAACTTATTTAGTTCTTCGATTGTACCATCCCAGGCCAAAAACACATCATCTACAAATCTTTTATATGTCCGTATATGTGCCATCCATCTACTGTTAAAGATGTGTTCCTGTTCCCAATAATTCAGTACCAAATTTGCGTACGAATTAGCACATGGGGTGCCCATCGCGACACCCCATGTTTGTAAGTAGTATCTCTTGTGAAATATAAAGACATTGCATTCTAATACCAAATCAAGTAACTGACATATTAATATTTGTCTATTCCTTGTATAATTACTGTTTTTTACCAGCAATTCTCTTGTTGCCTGTGTTCCGTAATCGTTCGGAATACAGGTGAACAGGTCACGAACATCCAAGGTGACTAGTAATAGTTTTGCATTCCTCTTTTCTATGTCATCATAAGATTCTAGATCTCTCAATAGATGTTGAGTGTCTTTCAAAATATGTTGTGTGTCGTCCACTAATGGCCTTAACATCTTCTCTATGAATATGGAGATATTATAGGTGGCCCATTGTCTGCCCGAGACAATAGGTCTCATGGGTAATGGTTCTGTTTGTTTGTGTATCTTGGGCAGACCTTTCAGTGTCGGTATCAATGGTTCATTAATATATAAAAAATCGAACATCTCTTGGCTCACCTGTCTGCACATTAGTATGTCATATAGCTCAGTGCTAACTTTGTTAATAATTCTCTTAACCCCCTCAAGCTGCAATTCTTGATATGTTTTGTTCTGTTGTAAACTGTTCTCTATGTTAATTAAATATTCATGTCTATCCAACACTACTATTCCCCCTCCCTTATCAGCGTTGGTAATCACTATCTCTCTGTTTGATTTCAAGTTATTCAAAGAATCATCTTCTACTTTGTCTAAGTTAAAAAATCTGTTTTTCACATGTTTAGCAGCATACAAAGTATAAAAGTCCTTTTCACACGTTTTTACGAAGCACTCTATATCTGGGGGTAGTGTAGGTGAAAAAGTGCTTCTTCTTCTAAAAGCATGGTTGGCAGTGTCCTGTGAAATGACAGTGTTATTGAAAAATAGTCGTAGCGCGGCTCTTCTGGCGAAGAGCCTGAGATCTAGGAGCGTCTCCGATAGTCTGCTGTATTGTGAGGGTACAAAGTTGAGCCCTCTGTTGAGTAAGGATACATCAGAAGGAGACAGATCAAATAGAGAACGATTAAATACCAAAGTCAATTCCAACCCCTTTTGGAATTGGTCTCGTACCTGGTGGTGGAGTTTTTCCTTTTCCTGGGTCCACGACTTGCGGATCTCCCCCTGGTGTTCGAGAATGATTTGATCGGAAAAGGGTTGTCAGGATTCCTGCTGGATGTTGCTATATGCTTCCTAATGGTCCCCGTTCGTGTGGAGTCATCTGTAGATTGAAGGGCTAGCTGGTTCGGTGGTGGAGTTGATTCATCTATGTTGACCGTGAGTGTGTTTCTTCTCTCTCTCATGGACGCTGACTGTTGTTCCGTGTTCACATCTTTTGGCGCCAAATTCAAATCTGCTGTGCCTCTTAATTCTGATTGCCTCTTCTGTTGATGGTACCGGGATGGAGTCTGGGTCTCGTAATTAGTATTGTTTCTCTGCCAAACAAACACATTGCCTGTTCTAAAGTCTTGCACATCTCTAGTCAATTTCTTTTGTTTGGTAGTTCTTAACTTCTCACCGTATAATTTAATCTGCATAGAAATGTCATTTAATTTTCTGTGGCATACCTCAGTATTAAATCTTTCTGTTATAACTTTATATGCTGCATCAATTTCTTTCTGTAGTTCATTTTCCATGGGTTCAAAATAGTCGAGTAGTAATTGTATGTATTTATTGCTCAGTTCAAGGTTTAGAGTTTGCCACCTTTTAAGGAGGTCAGGATATTTCTGTCCATACGTCGGCATGCACAAGATTCGCATGCCTCTCGGAACAACCTTGAATTTGAGACATGCCAATAGATGTTTTCTCTGCCACGACATTCTCTGGTATTTATACAAATTATTCTCGAGATCTCTTAGTAACAGATAGAAATTAGTCATGTCATTTTCAGATTCATTCGCATTAAAATTGTCAACTGTTACTTCAGGAAAGTCTAGATTTAGTAACGGATTACCTTGAATCGGCAGAAAAGCTTCAATACTTAGAGGACCCATTCTCTGGGTCGGGTTGTAATCTAATTCAATGTTGGTGTTCTCCATAGCGTGGAATCGGCCGCAACAAAAAGTATAAATCCAAAAAAGAAAGCACAATTGCCGCCCTGATTCCTAAAGTATCCTGTAGCAAACGTATCTCCAAATCAGCAAAAATTAACTATTCAGGATACACCACGAAAACACCTTCTTCTGACAAAAAACTCTTTATTCCAAGGTAAAAAATCGAGATAAGCGCTTTCACTTGCAACTGCAAGCTTCTTCAGATCAAATAGTAAGTGTGGTACAATGGTTTTTATATCTCTAGTTGTAATCTCTAATCACTTCATTAGCAAATTCATTGAGTGCATTCAATTAAGCAATCAAAGCCTCACCCAGTTGTGAGCAACATTTTCTTGTGTTTAGTAACTGCAAGGCTTCTCTGTAAAAATGTGGGTAGCGTCTATTATTTATGAAATACACATTTAGCCTTAATATTATATGACAGTATGTTGCACGCAATGTTTTAATTATGTTAAATTCCTGGTTAATATCAGCCAGATGCATAGTAGATTTAACATTTGGTACAACTCTACATTTATAGTTAGTATCTAGCTGTAACGCAACTCTCCAATTCCATTGCTTAAATACATTTCTGTTGTTAAATACAAACACTCTTTCCATGTGCTCAAACATTCCATCTGAATAAGACAAATAAACATAAAAATGAAATAAAATAAAATGAAATAAAATGAAACGTATCAAATATCCCATCCAATTCTAAAAACACTTAACCAATAAAACAGCATGTCACTTAGATTTTTGTTCATAGCATCTTAAAATTCATGTATTTGTGTGCGACTATGTGTTCAAAACATTTTTAAACATATTTCTGTGTTAAAACATAACTATGACAGAGAATCACTGAAACCAAACTGTCATTAAGTGAGATATAGAATTATTACATGAATATGAATGATGATACATTTTATTGGGTAGATATAAAAACTTAGAATCATTCATAGTCACTAAGCAGCACTTCGCTTCAATTTTCATTTGAATGGTCTTAAAATTCATAAATTTATATGCTTCTGTTCATTCTAAACATTTTCATCTTGTTTTCAGAATTAGCGTATATATATAGTATAACATGATATAACAATACCATGATGTCGCTAAATAGATAGCAAGATATAATGTGTAGCTCCTCCATCATTTTGTCGAATGATGGCACTGTTATTCAAGGACTATTACTGAGTCATTGTACATCATTGTGTGCCTATATATATGGATATGAATGTCGTATATAGACCCTAGACATCAAATATAACTAAGTACTATAACTAAATAAATATTATAAAAATTATAAATATTATAAATATTATAAATAACTAATCTGTTAATAACATATATCAAGAAATATATGAATGATAAATGAATAAATGAGTATATAAATGACCAAATATGTATATGGCTTCTATGAATATAGTCATCACTATTGATATGTATAATCTCATGTGAATTAATTGATATGGATATATATTGTATGTAAAACTATCATATGTATATATAAAAATTATAAAAAAATATATAATAAAAAATAAATCCCATAAATATGCAATTAAATATCAAAAAATGTAACTTATTAATGTGGCTTGAAAAATATATATTGTGACTTGTGTCTGATGGTTTAGACACATTACAACTCTTTTTTCTTGTCATTCATTCAAGAAAAAAGTACAGATAAGAGTCAAAACTGTATATTGCGATAGTGAAACAACTTGGTTGATCGAATGCTAGATGTTAAGTGGACATATCCACAAAATATGTAATGCTCACATTTGATCAACATCTGTTGGTGAGGACTTAGAATAATGTTAATCACATTGTCATACTCTGGTTTGGCTTCATCTTTTGATATCAAATATTTATCTACATATGCCCTACTATAGTAGATTAAATTGTCGGACATTCAAGAACCTATGTGACTCCAACTAGATCTCATATAAAGCGTTCAGATGGACGACACCTCTACTGTAAATCGCTATAGCTCCTCCTACATCATTCACTAAGCCTAACAGTGGTATACTGGACATAGAAAAAACTGCAATCAGTCTCTAGCCTCTTCAACGAGAGTAGTATATTTAGTCTCGTGGATTATGCTACTGTAGGCTGTGAATTATAGGATAGTTCTA
This sequence comes from Protopterus annectens, assembly GCF_019279795.1. Lineage (NCBI taxonomy): Eukaryota > Metazoa > Chordata > Ceratodontiformes > Protopteridae > Protopterus > Protopterus annectens. The sequence continues at coordinate 644,331,988 of NC_056748.1, read as the reverse complement.
TCATGTATTATTTTAGCTTGTTTTTATTTTGATTTTTATTCTTGTTAGTTTAATCAAATGATAAATTTATCAAAACATTTTCAATTCATTAGAACAGTAGACTACCCATTCTTTCGATATCTTAAATGTTTACTAGTTAAAATAGCAGCAGAAAAACTTGCTAAACTACAAACAATTATTTATGTATAAACAACCAAGTGTCACTACATGTTGTATCGACATAAAAATGATGAAGCAAAAAATGATGCCTCTGGTTAGAATGGCGTGTGAATGAACTAGCTGGTATTATAAGGCTAGCAATATGACAGAATGGTACCTAAAACCATCTGGAATAGATGGTGAAGGTAAATAATACAAATATGAATAATAAAAAAAATACAAATATGAATAATAAAAATATATATATGGTAGAATACCCTGACTATCTAAATCAAAAAATGTTTATTCCAGGAATGGTTTCACTGATACATAGTTATTGATGCCTGGTGTTCTATGTGCTCCAGTGTTAAAAATCCATTCCATTTCCAGTTTTGCTAGAGCTCTCTCATTGTCCCCCAGTCTCGGACTACAATTAATGGTTTGTAAAACCCTGAATTTAAATATATGTGCAGGATGTAAAATAGTGTGCTTTGCTAGAGCGTTCAATTCATTTCTTTTGCGTATGTCATATACATGGTTGTATATGCGCTCTCTTAATCTCCTCTTCGTGAGGCCAACATAGAAAGCTGAGCATGTATCACAGTTGGCCATATAGACTAAATTCATAGAGTCACAGTTGTAATTATCTTTGGGTTTAAAGTGAAAGTGCCCATATGGATGGTAAAACTCTTGTTCAGAGTTTATATGCTGACACATGCTGCATTTTTTGCATGGGAAGGTTCCTGTTGGGTTAACTACTCTATTTTGGGTACAGGTAATTTCATTGGAGTTATATGCAAATATGGTTTTTAAATTATCACATGTCCTGAATACAAAACTCGGTCTATCACCTACTACTTTCCTTGTTTCTTCTGTAATCCCTAAAATATTCCAATGTTTATAAATGATATTCTTGATTTCCTGTATATCATTTGTATATTTTAAAATGAAGTTAACTGTGTTTTTCTGCTTATACAAACTGGAACATTGTCGGTCATTATATCCCTTTTCTCTAATGCTACTTGTTCTTACAGTGGTGTGTTCATTCGCTGTTGGTATAACACAGTTCTTGATATCTCTCACTAGCTTCCTTTTGTATCCTCTCTCTATGAATAATTTCTCCAAGTTATTAGCTTCTATTAACAATGTTTCTGTATCCTTACAGAGCCTAGTTAGCCTTGAGAATTGACCTTTCACTATGCCTGCAAACATGTATCTTGGGTGCATGCTGTTATATTCTAAAAGAGTATTCCTCCAGCAAGCTTTCCTAAATAATCTATGGGACAATCTCTCATTGCTGTCATAATATAAAGTTAAATCCAAAAATTAACTTCCCTGTATGAGTGTTCATAGGTAAATTTTAGAAATGTGGTTGTTCCTTCTATGTATGTAACAAACTTATTTAGTTCTTCGATTGTACCATCCCAGGCCAAAACACATCATCTACAAATCTTTTATATGTCCGTATATGTGCCATCCATCTACTGTTAAAGATGTGTTCCTGTTCCCAATAATTCAGTACCAAATTTGCGTACAAATTAGCACATGGGGTGCCCATCGCGACACCCCATGTTTGTAAGTAGTATCTCTTGTGAAATATAAAGACATTGCATTCTAATACCAAATCAAGTAACTGACATATTAATATTTGTCTATTCCTTGTATAATTACTGTTTTTTACCAGCAATTCTCTTATTGCCTGTGTTCCGTAATCGTTCGGAATACAGGTGAACAGGTCACGAACATCCAAGGTGACTAGTAATAGTTTTGCATTCCTCTTTTCTATGTCATCATAAGATTCTAGATCTCTCAATAGATGTTGAGTGTCTTTCAAAATATGTTGTGTGTCGTCCACTAATGGCCTTAACATCTTCTCTATGAATATGGAGATATTATAGGTGGCCCATTGTCTGCCCGAGACAATAGGTCTCATGGGTAATGGTTCTGTTTGTTTGTGTATCTTGGGCAGACCTTTCAGTGTCGGTATCAATGGTTCATTAATATATAAAAAAACTCTTCACTTAAGCAGCCATTTATAGAGTATAATACCCCTACGGGTATGTATTTATCTAAGCACATGACCCAACTCAAAGGACCACAGTGTTTCCTTACCAAGACAATCAAGGGCATGCCCACCTCAACCTATGCTAATTACCTTCAAGTGGTCTCACTTTTTTTTCTGTGTCATATTGACTTCTGAGAAGAGACCTTTGCCTAGCCTACAGAGCTTTGAAGGATCTGGCCCAATGCAATCTCCTTTACATGCACAAAATAATAAGACCTTAGACATTCACTCAAAAGATCTGAAAATTAACCAAAACATAAATAGGACCTGCTAGCATGATAGATGCCTATCACAGAGAACACCTCTTTTATGGAATATTCTTCCCCCTGGATGTAAAGCATGGAAGTTCCCTGACCATTTTTAAAAGCAACCTGGATGACTGGGTCAGTAATCTTAACTGTACCTCTGGTCTGAACCTTCAAGCCCTTATAGAAAGGCAACACGACTGGATCCAAATTACTTCATACTGTTAGGGGCCTAGCCTAGACCTTCATACCCATATGGAAAGGGGACATAACTAGGACCAAATTCATCCTGTTGGTGTCCGATATTAATTTCATGTCTTGGCAAATTCAATGTGGGACCATATGGCTGGGCTACAAAACTGTCCCACTGGATCAACAGGTTAGCATAAACTGATGAACCAAGATGAGCTAACAGGTTCAAAACTCTCATCCCCAAATTAGAATACTCCCTACCTTTAATACTGGATGATACTAAAGTACTACAAGATACTGAAAATGAAACCTGTTACATTATAACTTTATCCCATAGCACAAAACATCATGGCAATCATTAAGCAAACTGAAGTGGTTCTCTCTAACATGCAGAGCGTCTCTACTACAAAACTTTCTAACCTTTATACCATTAAATGGGCACCATTACTCCTCCTCTTAGAATTAAAAATTAAACTATTCCTAAGCTCTAGTTCATATAGCCTCTGTAGGGTTAATTAACAAGGACCCATACTACAAACAACTGAATTTAGAGTAAGCATAACTGAAATGGCTTTCATTAAAATTTCAGTAGCTTTCTGGAGCTTACTCCCTCAGGAAATATGAAATAAGGAGAAAATACAGTACATTTTGTGAAAAACTAAAGCAGTACTTTGTGTGCATGTATATGTGTGTGTGTGTTTTTGTCAGACCTGAGTTGCTTCTACAGAGAGATACACACACGTGCACAAACACACACACACACACACACACACACACACACACACACACACACACACACACACACACAAACACACAAACACTCAGCCACCCCCCTCCCACATCCCATATACAGTCCTGATCCACATATCAGTTCCCTCTGACAGAGTCCTGGGACATTTCCAGTGGCTAAAATATGTTTGGCATAAAAGTCTATGATCTTTTCCATGAACATTTATTTAGTATAATTCTTGCAGTTAAAATTCCAGTCAAAAAAATAATTTTATCTGATTGAAACAAACAAACAAATTCTGTACTCAGATTAAATTTCTCACTGTGGAAGCTCCTTACATCATTTTCCCTCACATCCCCCAGCCATAAAGCTTCTCCAACCAGTCTTCTGTAGACCCCATTCATTCTCCATCTTAGTCAAAGCAGTCTCATTCATTCCCCAACTAAAGAGAGAGATAATCTTCCAATTTGTCTCCCATTGGAGTTAAGAGTCAGAGGCTAGAATGCCATAATTTACATGAGGGTTTTCTCACTCCCTATTTAACTCCTTCCCCAAGTTTGGTGCTGTCTTCTACTGAGCCAATGCCTAGTAGATCCCTAAGCTTTCCTTTTCATGTACTGGGGGATTGACTGCTGGATATACATGTAGTGCTAGGCAGATAGATCTGATAGCTACTACCAGCAAGTCCTCAACATGCCAGCATGGGTGTGTGGTGTGGTGGATCATGCTATGTTCCTCCACCAGGTTGGACATTTCAGCATCTTTCACTCACTCCTACCTCCACTTTGGTCCTTCTAGCACCAGAGACACTAGTCAAACCCATGTTTAAATTCAGAGGTTGTTACTAGATATGCTTTTCAGGAGACCATTAATAAGCCTAGCCTAAATTACCAATTGCCCTAAAGAACTGCCTAGTTAAGTGACTTGCTGAAGGTTATACAGTAGGCATATTAAAGTGTAAAGATTCAAACTCTGCACCTTTGACACATGAAGAAGCTCATTAACAGGCCCGAGCTTTAGTCCTCTGAGCTTACTGCCAGACAGTACTTTGTTATTTGAATTACAGTCAGGTCTTAACCACCTATATTACAGAGCAGAGGTAAAGCAGTAAAGCTGCTTACATCTGGATGGCCATTCTATAGTCCAGGTAATGCTCATTTTAGCAAGGGTCAAGTGTTACATCATCTTGCCAATAATATGGAATTCAGTATAAAAAATAAGCATGTCATTTAGATTTTTTGGATATACTTTTTAGATGCTTCTGGGGCAACTGTTGCTGCATTGGAAGAAGGGGGCCCATCTCAATACCAAAAGATTGCCCAAGTCCGATAATCACGGCCACACAGGTAGAAACTGCACTCTCCAAAGCTAAGAATACAGCATCCATGGGACCAGATGACATCCCTACAAAATGAACTGGCACCTCACCTAAGTGTCATGTTTAATCATAGCCTCACCTCAGGCTTCGTGCCCACTGAGTGGCGCACAGCTACAGTTATCCTGCTCCACAAGGGAGGATCCACCTTGGATCCCAGGAACTACCATCCCATCAGTCTGACAAGCCTGATTTGCAAGGGCATGGAACGCATTATCATGGAACTTATAAACAAAGACATTGGCAACCTTCAAACACTAGACCCCACCCAGTTTGGGTTGGTGAAGGGCCAATCTTGTCTCCTGAATCTGACTGACTTCTTCAAATCAGTCTCCAGAGCTGTGGACGAGGGTAAGGCAGTCCACACAGCCTATCTGGACCACGCCAAGGCCTTTGACACCATCCCCCACTCTGGAATCATAGATAAACTTACTAAGCTGGGCATAAATCCCTACGTCACTCGATGGGTTGCTAACTGGCTTACTGACAGAACCCAGACATTAAAAGTAGCCGACTCCAAATCCAGCTCCAGACAAGTGACAAGTGGAGTACCTCAGCGTTCATTCCTGGGACCACTCTTGTTTGGCATCTACTTCTCTGAAGTACAGGCCAACACTAAGGGACTCTGGCTAACAAAGTTTGCAGATGACTGCAAACTGGGAGCCATTATTGAATCCCCAAATGATGTGGATATTCTACAAAAGGGCCTTACAGAAATAGATGCCTGGTGCCAGAGCCATGGCCGCAAGCTTAATGCCAAGAAATGTATAGTTATCCCCTTTGGAAAAAAAACGTACCCATGAATTACCACATAGGTGGCAAGACACTAAACATTGAAAGTGTGATGAGAGACTTAGGGACACAGGTGGACAGTGGTCTCACTTTCGATAATCACATTACCACAACAGTCAGGAAATCCTTCTATGTGGCACACCTCATCACTAAGGGCTTTTCATCCAGAAAAAAAGAGGTCATTGTCCCACTGTACTCATCCCTCATTAGACCCATTATAGAGTATAATGCCCAGTTTGGTATGTACCTTACAAGACATCTGCAACAGCTTGAAAGGCCACAGAAATACCTCACTAAAAGAATCACAGGCCTAAAGCAGATGCCATATACTGACCATCTAAAAAAACTCCAGCTATACTCTGTGGCATATCGTCTACTCAGTGGCGATCTCTGCTTAACATACAAGGCCATATCAAACCCTGAGCTGTTGGACATGCTCCACTTAAAGAAATCCCAATCCCTCAGAGCCACACACTCCAGGGATCTAAACCTTGTCATCACAATGAACAAAACATGCTAGAGGGATAGGTTCCTGACCCAGAGACTCCCCATACTCTGGAATAGACTGCCCATACATATCAAGCAGAGTGCCTCTTTGGCCCTCTTCAAAAGGAACCTTGATGATTGGATGGGAGATAGGAAATTCACCCCAGGGATCATGTCAGTCACCCTGCTAGACAGGGGCCTGGAGAAGTAAATATTGTGGGAAGAAATATCCAGGGAATTGTTATGGCTAGGCTTGCATAGGCCCTAGGGCTGATAGCCTAGTACCAACCTATGAACCTATGACTAAATAAAAGGCTTTTATAAACCTCAAGAGTTTTCACATAAATAAATAGTCCATTTGGTTAAGAGAAACTGGAGACCCCAAATAATTTGCAGAACTGTTTCTGTAACTTGTTGAAGAAGTTAGTGAAGTACAGGAGTAAAATATATTTGTCCAGGATCCATGGATTACATTGACGCAACTCAAACCAAACATGAATGCTGTAGGGTAGATGTGGTTAAGTTTCTCAGGAGTGGGACACAAAGTGGAGTAGGAACTTCCATGTATATATCATTTAAACAGGAGAAGCACTAATGTGAGATGGAGTTCATCACAACTGGGAATTTTCTGGAATGGTAGACTGCCCAGGAAGCAGAAAGTTTACGAGAAGAATTATCACAGAGGGCTCTCTAAAACATAGAACATTAGCTACTATGGTTTAATGTGTAAGAGGATGAATTAAGACTAGGGATAATTAGTAAATTTATTTCTGAGAAATATAGCAGAGATCATTCAGGAGCTATGATACGACTTTAATTTTGTTGATGAATAAAATAATTTCAGATGACAGAAGACATCATGAATAACAGAGACATAGTCGAGAGTATTACTTAAAAACCTATATCCTTTTCAAGCAAGCAGTATGTCAAACTCAAGTATTTTTTTCATTTTATTTCAGTCAGCAGTTTGCTATTGAATCTCTACAAATCACATAACAAGAAAGAATTTCAAAAAGCTAAATCAAAGTCATTCTGAAAAGAACTATATAACTGTAGTTTCTAAAATCATCATCTACCATACAGACTGGCTAATATTAGTCTAAACAGCTTCTGCAACATAATATTACATTATTAATTTGCTGAATGAAATAAGCACAAATTATAACAAGGAGTGATAACTGTAAACTTATCACAGCACTTGGGAGGACATGCATAAGTGCAACTAGTTGCATTTTAAAAAACTAGCAAAGTAACAAAATAAATATAGTTACAATAAAAAATGACAACTCAGCTGCCAGATATGCAGCAAATTTGTGAGAAGCCAAACAGAACAGTAAACAATAAATCAAATCTTAGAAGACTGAAGACAATGCTGCAATTATCAGAGTCAAATCTACATGGCAATTAAAATACATAAATACAAAAATCCTAAAACAAAACCTAGTTAACATTTTGAACCACACGGTTGAAATGTGTAATTGCAAGGCTCTTCATACCCCACAGCAGGTGGATAGTTCTATAAGTAGTGATATACTCACTCAGCAGTACAATGGGGGCTACTTTTTATGCAAAGTCTGATCCCCTTGATGAACAGGTACCGTTTTAGGGGTAACAATATCCACAGTTGTGCCAGTCCATGGATGCTAGGCACAGACATTCACAATTAGTTTCAGAGACATACAAGATCTTATCTGCCCATTAACAGATCTGCCATGATATAGTTCAGGCTCAGGCTACTGCCACTGACAGTCAGGTAGAGATAATTAGAGTACAACAGGATATACATGAAGAAACCCACCATTGCATAGGAATGGTTGTAACCACTGACAATGCCATGGTGATCCTCATCCACAGTATGGATGTATACATGACATCCATATCAGCCTCTATATGCTCAATAATAAGGACTTACTGGCCTTACTGGGGACACATCTGGACATGGATGAGTGAGTGTCCATATGCATGGTGGATGAGTAGACAATATACCTCATATATCCCCAAAAAATATGGCAGGCATTCATGTGAATCCCCAGAAGAAAAAAACAGTCAAGCCTCATCAGATATCCAAAGCATGTAATAGAAGCTCTCGGCGAAGGCCTAGGTCCTCCAGTACTCTTAGGTCATCAAGAGGTTCACCTCCATCAAATAGACCCCACCATCAGAGCAGCTCCACATCAGGCTTGCTTGTCAGCACTTGCTACAGGCTATATGGCCATAACCAATACTATCTTTGGGGGATATTGTGTAAGACAACTTCCATATCTAACCACAATTTTGACCACCACTAAAGCTGCAGTTATTCCTTGTAACTGATAGAAAGGAAAAAGGCAACAACGGCAAAAAAAAAAAAAAAATCAACAATGATATAGTTCATTATAAAAAACATCTACCTTTCTTTTAGCATGTCAATATAAATTCAGTAGTACTGCAGCAAAATACTCTGTGCATGGCTCTAAACGTCTTTCATAGCACCTGCTGTTCTAAACTTCTGTCAAAAGACTGTCAGTATAACTAGCACTTGTATCACTGACCACTGCACAATGTTTAGCTTGTTCTCGATCAATTTAATTTTATCTTAGACTGAGCTAACTTTATAAATCAACTTTGATTATATCAAGAGAATGATGAGAGGTTTTTAATTAATAGTAAATGATTCACTCTATTACCAGTTATTGTCTAACTAAATTAACATTATCAAGACTGTAAAATGTAATTTATGAAATCAGGCAAATTAGCAGTATAAAGAGAATACCATCCTCAGTCTAATGTTTACCAACTGTAAAATGAAGAGTTTAATAGGTTCATAGGTCTATACTAGACTAAAGACCACTGGGGCCTTTTTAAACCTAGCCATGCATCCCAAATCTCTGATAAGTAGTGGTACCCTTGGTAGTGTAAGCAGAGGCCTGGGAAATAAACATTTATAAGCAGGGGCCTGGGAGACAGACCATTAAGAAGAACCTTGTGTCCATTATAGAAATGGGTGCCAAACCATGGATACATTTCTGTTTCCCACCCAGTCGTTACACTTGAATTGAGTTAGGGAGGAAGTGTGCTTCATGTGGATGGAGAACCTGTTCCAGATAAGGGGTAGTGTCTGGGTTCCATACTTGTCTGTCGAGAAGCTCATATTTATATCACAGGCAAGGTTTAAGTCTTTAGAATGGGTAATTCTGGCGATAATTTTTTCAAGAATATACAGGAGCTCCATCAGAGTGGGATCTGATGAGGCCTTGCTTGCCAGGCATAGCTCTCCCTTGTGACACTGTTCTCTTACAACCCCATTAGCAGTGTGCATAATAAAATCATCCCTCTACCAAACCAATATACACAAAGTTAGAGTAACACAACAGTCACCCTGTCATCTGATGTATTCCAGCCTTGACTGACTACAACTCTCAGTTATCAGCAACTAAAGTATGAAGACTCCAAACAAGCAGACACTGAGGAAAAATTATGAAAAAGTAACATTGTTTATGCAATAAGAGTTTAAAAAAGAAAAAAAAATTGCAATCAAATGTACCTTAGTGTGTACACTGCTAAGGGATAACAAATACCCCATCCATATGTCTTTTTGAAATCTAATTATTGGAAATAGTGTTCTAAAGGTAGTTAGTCCCTTCTAGGAAAAATTCATCCACTTTTCTAATCAGAAAACTGATTGTTAAACATTCTGTCCTACTAATATCCTTTCTAAAATTGCTCAGTGATAACTTCTCAATATTGTTGTATTAACATAGTAAAGCGGCTTTATCTTACCACACAAAAGTGTTTAGTAATATGACACATGTTACATTTATTACAATTCCAAACACTGCCCTACCTTATTAGCTGAATGGTGCAACTTCTCTGATTGTTTTTTTCTGAAAATCAGCAGCTTAGGAGTGGGGCCAAACTTCATTCTACTCTTGTTATGCTCGGGCTTCTCTTTACTCCCACCCCTACCCTCAGTTCCCTCCCACTACAACTAAACTTACACACACCTAGCCCCACCTACTCTTTCTATTAACCCAATTAGAATAACAAGAATTCTCCAACATATCATAAACAATTAGATCCACTTAACCTAAATCTTCTTCCCTGACAATCACATTCCTCATACATTTGAAAATCGTATCACTCTTCCAGCAGCTTAATCTACTAACATACAATATCTATACACTATCGTATCTCAGGAGAGCAACCTTCTTCAACCTTAAACAAATAACCACCTCCCACTCTTTTAAACATCCTGTCTCTTCACTTATTCTAAATACTTTTATTCTTCTAACTTCAACACACCACAAGCTATATCTAATACTCCTTACCACACAAGTCAATAACAAACCCACATTCACAGTAATCCCTTACAACCCCCTTTTTACCAATAAATCCCCTTAATTATGCTGCTACACAATACAAAACTTACAAACTGCAAATATGTAAAAAAACAGCAATACAAAATTTAATTTCATTATCAAAGAAAAAAAATTGCTACTACCCTTTTCCAAACTCCATCACTAAGCTACAACTTTGTGGTGAGCAGAAGCATAACTGGTTCAACCAGTGCCCAAGCTAGTGCCCTGGAAGTGCAGACCCCCATGACCCTCTGTCTGCATTTTATTTTAAAAAAATGTTGTTCTTTTAAACTGCAGCAAATAGTTCCTACAGCTTATGACCTGCCTAAATGGAGCTATATGGTGCTCATGTTTTAGATAAAAAAAAATAAATTCTTTTAAACTCTAGCAAACTGCTTGCTACAAATGTAGTAAACAATTACTACAGTTTATTCCCTGCCTACATGGAGTGCTATGGCACTCACGCTTTAGTTAAAAAAAAAAAAAAAGACTTTCTTGTTTTTTACTTTTAATCTTTAGCAAACTGCTTGCTACAATGTAGTAAGCAATTTCTACGGTTTAGACCATGCATGGAGCTTACCTCGCTCAGTTTTGAATTTTTACTGCAAATGGAATACCGTCTTTTAAAAGCAGTATTTTATTAAAGACAGATGCAGATCAGCTGATTCTGCCCCCCCCCCAACACTTTGTGCCTGGGGCATTTGCCCCTCTCACCCTGCCCTAGCTATTCTGCTTGTGGTGACATTCATCCTAACCCTGGGCCTATTGTAAGCTTACAGTCCTTAACTATCCCACCTGCACCAACCACTCCACCACTCCTTCTCCCATTCACAAAGGGAGCTAACCAATCACTACTAAATATCAACTTTCAAAGCATCTGCAACAAAGTTCCTGAGCTACATACTTGTCTAGCATTATACACCCCAGACAAAGTGGTAGCAACAGAAACTTGACTAAAACCATAAATAAATGATAATGAAATGCTTCCACCTGTATTTAATATAATCAGACTTAACAGGAAACTAAAATAAGAAGGTGGAAATATATTTAGAAATGTCCTTAACATAAGTCTACATACCCAACACCTCCCTTAATTTGAAAATGCAGAAATCCTAATTACATACCTAACGACAAATCCATATGTATTATTGGACTATACAGTTCCCCAGGAAACAATGCTTTCACATTAGAAGATAACCTGCTTTGGATAAATAACAATACTGGCCAAAAAAGCATTATCGTGGGTGATATAAACATAGACTGAAAGTAAACCAGCCCAACTCCAGCCTTCATAAATCTGCTTGGTTTCATATAATTACCAAATGTCACCATAAGGGAGCATAAAAACAATAATAAAGAATTCACACTGGATTGGATCCTTACTAACAAATTAGACACCTTAAAATTTTACCAGAACACTACCAGATATTATCTGTCGCCACCTATCAACTTATACTATCACATAATACCATGGCCATTGGCCTTTTCCATTTTCCATTCATAATGAAATCTTGTGCTCTAAGACTTACTTCCTCTACAATAATTTTCCACTATACTATTCTCCTAATTCCTATTACCACTTCTTACACTATATTTACTCTAAAATGTCTTACATCAGCCTTTGCCTTTCTCACATTATTACCAACCTTATTCACTCCGGTGACATCCATCCCAATCGTGGGCTCACTTCCACTTACCACCATAATACCTCCAACTTCTGCAAAAACTCTAAGTCACTTCACCTATCCACTCTAAATTTCCAAAGTATGTGTAATAAAACCTCTCACTTACATGCCTGGCTCTCCCAAAATGAAACTGACATCCATGCCGCCACAGAAACATGGCTAAAACTATCCATTCAGGACTCTGAGCTTCTCCCTCCAAACTTTAGTATACTTAGAGCAAACAGGCTACATAGAAAAGGAGAGTGTGTAGCCATAATTTACCCCAATACCTTCAATCTATCTAGAGTCAAATACCACATCCCTCAATTCCATAATGCAGCCATCCTAATCTCCTTTCTAGATATAAACCGCTACAAGAATCTATGTCTAATTGTCCTATATATCCCTCCCAGAAATAATATCCCTATTCTGGAAGATATTCTGTATTGGATCTCCTACACCATAAAAATGAAATAATAATCCTAGGCAACATGAATATAGACTGGGCTTCAATCTCTTCCAAACAGTCTTCCATCAGCACGGACCTGTTTCACTTTACCCAGCTCATTACATCAACCACCAGGTATGACAATAGCACCAATGGTGGATCCATCCTGGATTGGATTTTAGTCTCATATCCCTCTACGTTCATAACCTGGTTAAAACCAGAAATAGTGACCACCTTTCTGCCTTTGCAGTTCGAGATGGCTCATCCATCCCTAAAAATCACAACATCAAAGTAGCCTGAAATCTCTCTACATTTAATCCCATTTCATTTAATAACATCCACTCAAATATTAATTGTACTATTCTTAAGTCCCTTCCTTTAGATGAGGCTCTTCTCTATTTTAATAATACCTTTCTAGCAATACTGGATAGCCTAGCCCCCATTAGAACCAAAAGGATCATAACTAACCACACACCTTGGTTAACAAAAGCAACTAAAGATATCATGAATAGTAGGCACAAAGCATGGAAACTTTGGCTTAAATCTAATAACAACTCAGACCTTATTCATTATAAACAGCTCTGGAACCAAGTTAAAAAAACTCATCTCTAAGGATAAACAGCATTTGTTTAGGAACCAGCAAACTAATAGAACAAATAGCCCCAAATCCTTCTGGTCCTCTATCAATAAACTTCTGAGTCCCAGCACCAAATCCAGCCCCTGCCCACATCCTGACAAGCCTCCTGAATAAATAACTAGCCTATTCAACTCCTACTTTATTAACACCATTGCCAATATTACTGCATCTATCTCTCATCCACTCTCTAATAACTCTATTTTTGCATCTCACTCTCCCCCTCTTGACTCTCCCTCTCAGAATTCTTCCCACTTTACTAATCACACTCTTCCTCTTTCCTCTCCTAACACTCACACTCCCCCTCTAAATAACATACAACAGAGTTCCCATCCACAACTCACTCTCTCTCCCATCCCTACGTCCTACATCAAAAACCTCCTTTAGAAATTAAAGCCTTTCTCCAACTCGGCTGATGAAATGCCTGCTATGTTTCTAAAACTTGCTGCAGACTCAGTGGCATATCCCATTAGCATCCTAATTAACAGATCTATTCAAGAATCTCACGTCCCTGACCTTTGTAAAAAAAAGCAATCATCCTACCACTTCACAAAGGTGGCACCTCTACCAACATCTCAAACTTCCATCCCATTGCTATACTTTCCTCTATCTCTAAAATTCGTGAAAAATGTGTGCAAAAACAACTCTTAGACTACCTACAAAAATAAAATATTCTCTCCCTTACAGTGCATGGGTTCCACCCAAGACATAGTACACATTCAGCATTAGTTTCATTCCTAGACATTGTAAACAAGGCCCTTGACTCAGGAAATATTGTCTTTGCCCTTTACTTAGACTTATTAAAAGCTTTTGACACTCTCTCTCACCCTTTACTCCTCTTCCAGCTGTCTAATATAGACCTATCTCCCCAGTCCGTTAACTGATTCAAGAGCTATACTTTTAACAGGGAGTACCCTGTTAAATGACAGAACATCATTTCTACTTATATTCACAACTCCACAGGCATGTCACAAGGCTATTTTAGGCCCTCTATTGTTCAATATTTTCATTAATAATCTCTACCAAGTCAACAAGCAGGGCTCCCTAGTCCAGTACGTGGACGACTCTACCATAGTCTGCTCAGCTCCTAACTCAAATACTCTCATGCAATCCACCTAAGCAGCATTTTTCATTGTGGAAAAATGGCTTTACAAAAATCACCACTCTTTAAATCTCAAAAAGAGTAAACTCATGATATTTACTCCCAAGAAGAATACACCTATTAATAAAGATACCTTTGAAATGTTATTTCTCAACTCAACTAAGATTGAGTTAGTGACGCATACCAAACTGCTGAGGGTAATAATTGATGAAAACCTCAAATTCGATCTTCACATTCAAAATAATATCAACAAAACTCACAAAAAACTCGGAGTTCTCTACAGGCATGGCAAAGTTCCTCTCCCGCCCCTCTAAACAAACTCTAGCTCTATCTCATCTTTTTGCCATCTCTAACTTATGGTGCTTCCATCCTAACCAACCTGCAATCATCACTGCTAATGAAACTAGAATTTTGCTATAACAAGATTGCTAAATTTGCTACTAATAGCCCTCACACTACACACAATTGTATAGCCCTAAAAGAATTACAGTGGTTAGAACTTCCACACTATGTACTCCTCCTGCAGCTCACTACCACTCATAAACTGATTTAGAAGTCTCATGACTGCCCTGCACTCAGCTGCCTTCTCACCCTTTACAACCCGGTTAGACCTCTATGATCTGAACAGCAATTTCTTCTCCAAACTCATAAACCAAAACTATCGGCAGGCAAATTCTTGTACTCCTGGAATGTGCTCTACATAACCATCTTCTCTCCAAGTGGTTATGTAATTGTTGTGTTACACAAACTGACATCACATAACTCTGCCCACCGAACCCTGGAACTTAACATCTTCTCCTGTCCCCTTTCTCCACTTCCATTTCATTACCGCCCTCTTCTCCCT
This sequence comes from Protopterus annectens, assembly GCF_019279795.1. Taxonomy (NCBI): domain Eukaryota; kingdom Metazoa; phylum Chordata; order Ceratodontiformes; family Protopteridae; genus Protopterus; species Protopterus annectens. The sequence goes on along the minus strand of NC_056748.1, from coordinate 644,316,936 downwards.
CCTCTCTCTTCTTCTCTAACTAACCAAAACCCTCCTCCTCCCCCTTCTTCTTCCTTCCTTCCCTCTCTCCTCTCTATACACTGCCTTTATTGTTTTCTCTCCTCTCTCCTTCTCTAACTAAACAAACTCCCCTCTCCCCATTCTTCCTCCTTACCTCCCTCTCTCCTCTCTCTATTCACTGCCATTATCATTCTCGTATCCCTCTCTATCTCCCTTTATTTCTCTCATACTTCTCTTTTCTTTCCTCCCCTTTTCTACATTCACAATGCTACACATTCCATCCAGCGAACACAATGTCATAGTCCTTTATTTCTGACTGCTTGCTCTGTTTAAGACTCACTCTTTCCTTGTAAATTCTCATTATTCTACCATCAAACTCTCCCTTTCATGTCACAGCACAAATCATGTTATTTAATTCCTATGGAAACTTTGAATTTTGTATATTATTCTCTGTATGTTCTTTCTTGTAATATTATGTGGTATGTTATTATGTGGTGTAAGTCCTAATCAAATAATCTGTTCTCATTTATTGTGATTTCTTGGAACTTTATGCAATTTGTACCTCTTTCTCTGTTGGACTTTTTCTCCCCAGGCTTCCACTGAAAATGGGATATCTTGGCCCAGTGGACTTTCCAGGTAAATAAATGCTAATAAATAAATAATATCCCCTAACAGGTAACCTATAAGCAAGTACATAACCTAACTAAATTGTCCCCAGTAACTTTAAGTCAACCCTTTAAACACTATAATTGGAACATCCTAAATGAGTGATCTACTATATACTTGATACTATCTATATAAAACAAAGCTCCTCATTAGCACTCTTCAAAAATCTTGATGAGTGGATGGGAAATAGGAAATTAACCCTGGGGATGACTTCTGTGGCTCTGCTCGACAGTGGCATAGGAAAATAATTTTCTTGGGTGGCAAAAGCCAGGGTACCTTTTTGGCTGGGCTTATATAAGCCCTAGGGCCGATAGCCTACTACCTACCTATGAACCTATGATCTTTAGAAGATGCAGTTTCCTACTTTAACTCATTACATTCTAGTGAAACCTCCAGGCATTTCTGCAGTTGCATCATACTAACACCTCTAGGTCTAAAATACTGCTTATTTATATTTGAATTAATAATTCCAAAACCATACTACATGCAAGGCATTAAAATATTTCATCTTAAAGCTTACACAATGGCAAGCACAACTGTATTGATCTGACTTATGTTTAGTGCAGATAAAGAGATTTTGAATATTATGTACTGTTTATTTGTATTGTAATAATTTTCATATGTCTCTAAATATCTTGATTATTAAGTAAAATAGACAGAACTTATAAGCCTCATTTGAAAGCTCACAACTCAATGAAGAAACGGCTGCTTGCAGTATGTTTGTCACTTGAATGGTTACTGAGATACTGTAAGCTGTTTTATGTTACATAACTCATATTTACGGTGGTTATTGTGGCTTATAAAAGATCTAAAACTGAATAAATGTAACCAATGAAATTTTATTTTGTGCTGAACAGTTTGCCATTTGCAGTTGTCTAGTAACTCTTACAGTTCTAGAGATATGAACGTTTGTTTGAACTGTGAGACAGTAATTTCACTTTTTAAAAGGCTCTGACCACACCCACTGGGATTTAGAGTAGAAACTCAAAAGAGTTACATGGAGGGAATGAGTTCAACAAACTTTCCTAAAGATAATAAATAACCATGCTCTAATAAGAACAACAAGATCAACCAACACCATGGCAGACAAAAGCAACAAAGCAATTGCTAATACAGAGGGATCGTGCTTGGAAGTTATGATTCAAAAATAAGAAAAACAAGCCAATTATCAGATCTTTAGATACTTCAGAAACCTGGCAAAACAACATCACTAACAATCAAAATTCCTACTTCACTAACCTGCACAACACCCACCAAAGTAATGCTACACTATTCTAGTCTTCCATAAAAATTACTTCATCCAGGACAAACCACCACATTTGTCCCCACAACTAGTAAAAATACAGATAGTATTGGATCACAGTTTAACTTACACTTTATAACGCAATACTATCACTTATCAAGCAAAGTCCATTCTCATCCCTCACCATCCCAGCATCCTACAATAACAACAGACTGCAATTCAACCTTAAACCTGTCTCTACTACAATTATTGGAAAATGCTTACAAAGCCTCAAATCCACATCCCTGGCTGCATGCAATCCCCCTTTTAATTAACTGAAGATTGCAGACAAAGTAATAGTATTCCCTGTCTCCATCCTTATTAGCAGATCCTTAATTGAAAACTATGTCCAAAATAGCTGTAAAAATAATTCACAAAACCTCTCCACAAAGGTAGCAACTCAACAGACCTAACGATACTGCTATATTATCTCTCCCATCCAAAATTATGGAAAAATGTGTTCATTCACAGCTCTTCCAACATCTTTCCAACCACAACCTACTCTGCAACACACAGCATGGTTTCCAACTAATCACAGCATAAATACCATCCTCCTCAGTTTCACCAGTACTGTTAGCTATCACAGAAACAATGATAACCTCTCTCTCTTGACCTGTCCAATTTTTTTTGACATGGTATATCATTAAAAGCTTCTCTTTGAATTCTCCTCCATACAACTCAATAACTCGTCCCTGGTTTTATGGTTACCTGTCAAACAGGCAACAAGCAGTAAAATGATAAAAAGTTTTCCTCCCAGTTACAGTCAGTGTACCCTAAGAGTCGATTCTAGGATCTCTCCTCCTTTTAAGCATCTTTATTAATAAACTCCACACTGCCTTAAACAAGCAATGTTAGTTAAACACGCAGATGATGCTGCACTCATCTGCTCTGCATCAATCCTCAATACCCCTAGGATATCACACAGCAGGCATTCCTCTCTACGGAATCCTGACAATCTGAGTCACACCTATTCCTCAATGCTAAGAAAACCAAGCTAATTCTGTTTACTCCCAAATGTTACACAGAGAAAAACAAGCAGTCCATATTTTCTCATTAAACAATACAGCAATGAAAGCCATATTACAAATGAACACCTAGGAGTCCTCCTGGATGAGAAATGTACATTATGACCTACACCTGCTTTTAGAAAAAAAAACACTCACATGAAACTAGGCTCCCTCTACATGACCAAAAAACTTTTAACAAATGCTACTAGAAAATCTATTACAACAACCTATCTACTCCCATCCCTTCTATATGTATCACCTGTTTTTATAGGTTCATAGGTTCATAGATTAGTACTAAGCTAACTGCCCTTGCAAGCCATTTTAAGCCTAGCTAATTATCTCTTGTGAGACTCGAACCCTGCACCTTGTGTTTGTAAGGCAAACACCTTAACCATTAGGCCACCCTCCCAACCCTAACATCTCACTCAGGACAAAACTAGGAACATGCTATACCAAAAATCACTAAATTTGTTCTTAATAACTGACCCCCCCAAAAAAAAAAAACATACCACTACAAAGCCCTTAGAGACCTAAACTGGCTAGAACTTCATAACTGCCTGACATGCTATCAACTTGTAATGTCCCACAATCTAATATACTACCCTGACAAATGCCCATCTCTACAAATTGTACAACCCTACACAAACTGTAGAGTTCTACATTCCAACAGTAAGCTGTTCCTAGCCATATCTAAAAGTAATAAGACTCCTAGTGACTTTTTTATACTTCTATGTCACTAAAATGTGGAACTCAATGTCACTCCACCTTAGTCTTTCCCCTTACTCTCTATTACAAACTAGTGTTTTTGCTTATATTACCACTACACCTCTAACTTTCACTGATCCCTCTCCTCTTAACCTATTTTCTCATATACTCTCACCCTCCTCTCTGTTTCACCCGAACACTATAGACTAACCCTTAGTCTCTTGAATCATAGTGCATCTGAACTGGATATAGTAACCCTTATCCTCGGCAATCACAGTACATCTGAACCCTGTATACTACCCCTTAACCTCTCTAATCATAATGAATCCCTATTAGTACTCTCTCTCTCTCTCTCTCTCTCTCTCTCTCTCTCCCATCTTCCTATTATCATTTCCTCCTTTCCCACAGTGCATAAAATTCAACTCCTTCCTGTTGTCCTTTCTTCCTATTCCCACAGAGCATACCACCAAATTTATTTTCTCCTATAGCTTTCACACACCAAACCTTATTTCTTTCTGCATCCTGGTTAATAGGAGTTGGGAGGTTGGCCTAATGGTTAAGGTGTTTGCCTTACAAACACAAGGTACAGAGTTTGAATCTCACAGGGGATAATTGGCTAGGCTTAAAATGGCTTGCAAGGGCAGTTAGCTTAGTACTAACTTATGAACTTTCTTGATTTAGCAGCTCTGGCGCCTAAAAATTACACATCACATAGTTTCTATCTAAATCACCTATTTCTGTACTAAACTATATCTACTATTTAAACTGCACAGAAAAATAACTTTGTACTGCATTCCGTAGTACTGGTTAAGGTGTTTGCCTTACAAACACAAGGTACAGAGTTTGAATCTCACAGGGGATAATTGGCTAGGCTTAAAATGTCTCGCAAGGGCAGTTAGCGTAGTACTAACTTATGAACTTTCTTGATTTAGCAGCTCTGGCGCCTAAACATTACACATCACATAGTTTCTATCTAAATCACCTATTTCTGTACTAAACTATATCTACTATTTAAACTGCACAGAAAGATAACTTTGTACTGCATTCCGTAATACTTTTTTTTCATTTATCTTGAAATCTACCTGGGTATGGTTTCCCCTTTTAAAACAGGAAAAATTGTAACCATTTATCCAGTCTAATGTTTTTGTAAATAAAATGTATGTAAAACATGATATCACTGTAAAGAACATGTCAAATGTTTAAATTTTGTATCTTGTGGTACTATAAAAACATCAAATGTCTAATTTTTGTAACTTGTGGAGCTTTTTCCTTGGACTTCCACTGAAAAATAGTCTCATCCCAGTCAGACTTTCCTGGTAAGCAAATATAAATAAGAAAAACAGACAAAGAGCCTATAGGAGACAAAATACAGGAATAAGATTTTGAGTCAGTCTACACAGAACATCCTATTTGCATTTTCATTTATTTTAGCGAGGAACCTCTGAAGATGTTCCAATTGTTGGATGTGCCTGGCTAATTACATACCAAATAGGACAGTGCACTCAATAATAGGTCTGATGAGTACCAAATACTGTGGAACAATGATCTCCCTGGACCTAGATGCCATGTCTTTGTTTATAAATTGTACAACACAGAATGATTTGCTCATAACTGTAGACACATAATGGTAAAAGGCTAGACAATGCCAACATGTGACACCATTCACCAGACTATTTGGTCAGCTTAGGGGTGTGTTGTCAAAATGGTAGTTACCAGGTTGAATGACTTTCTCAAGGAAAGTATTATGCATTTCTTAGCATATAGTTTTAGTCCATGACTCTGACACCAGCTATTTGTCTGTGTCATCCCTTATCCAGTAACCACTCTTTATCAATAGATCTGTTTAAGATGTCTGTTTTCCACCATTCTGAGGGAAAAAAAGTGTTGATTGTGCCTATTCACAAAAGTGGCCACCCTTAAATAAGTCTCACCAGTCAAGATCCTTTCAGCCCTTTCAAAAATTCTCAAAATGTGCTTTCACTGCCAGCTTCTTGATCACCTAGAAAATGAGCATTAATATCAGTTTTCAGCCATCTGACAGCCACTTCATTTTGTTATCATTTTATCATCTAATTCAATTTAACAGACAGAAACTCAATAATAGAAAATGTGTTGGTTATCCTTCCTGTCCTCTTTAAAACTTTTTGATACAATTTCCCATTCCAGGCTATTGGAGGGCTTACAAGTTATATATTCACTCTGGCTGAACTGAGATGATTTCCCCAGCTATTTGTCTAAGATAATGCATGCTATAAAATGAAATTAAGCCATTTTCAGCTTGTTATCCATTAGTTTTATTGTACTCTAGGGTTCAGTGTTTGATCCACTGTTGTTCTCTATCTATATGAATGATATGATATGACAAATAACTGTGGATGTTCCTAGCAAATTCAACTGCTGATCTGAAGTGACAGTCCATTACATTCTGTTAATATAATTTCTGAAGCATACTTCCATTCTCTATAGTTTCACTGAAAATAGAACCCTCTTGCTGGATGTCCTTGTTCATATTAATAAATGTATAAAAAAATTCCAGAAAAAAGGAGGTTATTAGCTCTCTATACTCCTCCGTCCCTAGACCAATAATTGAGTATAACACCCCTTTTGGTATGTACTTCTGCAAACATCTGCTCCAATTGGAAAGGTCAGTTTAATACTTCACAAAGAGAATCCATGGCCTCCAAAACCTGTCCTATGCAGACAATCTCAAATCACTATCACTCTATTCAATATTGTACAGATTGTTCAGGGGTGATCTCTGTCTCACCTGCAAGGCAATCTCGGACCCTGCCCTACTAGAGATGCTCCATATCCATAAGTCTAACTCCTCATGCATTACCCACTTGAAAGGCCTGAATCTTACATGCGACATCAACAAAACCTGCCGGAGAGACAAGTTTGTCTCGCAGAAGCTTCCCTGTCTCTGGAATAGACTTCCCATACATGTCAAACAGAGCACCACACTGACTCTCTTCAAGTGCAACTTTGAAGAGTGGAAGGAAAACCACAAATTTGTCCCAGGGGTTCCACCTGTGTCTCTCACTGACAGGGGTGACAAATGCTGACTGAGGTTTCTTTTTGGGAATAAACTTTTGGCTAGCCTTGTAAGGGCCTCAGGGCCATTAGCCTAGTAATCTCCTATGATCCTATGTTCCTATGAAATCATAGCTATACATACACAAAGCTAATGTGCATGGAAAAGTCATAAGAGACTCAAAGGGTAAAAAGATATAATTACAAGCAATCTGCTCATTAGCATGCAGTGGTGTTATATAAGAAAAAAAAGGCGTATCACCTATATATGGAACCCCCCTCATTTATATATATATATATATATTATATATGAATCTCTCTCTCTCTCTCTCTCTCTCTCTCTCTCTATATATATATATATATATATATATATATATATATATATATATACACACACACACACACACACACACACATATATATATGTATATATATATGTGTGTGTGTGTCTGGTATGCATGTTTTCTGGTGCTGTCTTTATTAATTATATGGTTGTAATTCATAAGACTGAGAATTTGCTTTTTACCCACTGTTGTGTGACATCAGAATGATATGTTTAATTAGCTGTGGGTGTAGGGGTGCAGGAGGCATTCTCCCTACAAACAATAGTGGGGTGTTTTGTGATTTTGCTACTCAATATATAAAGCTCATTTTTTTCTGTGCACTCACATTTTCATTAGATAGTTATAGTATGCATGTACAGTGGATATAAAAAGTCTTTAAAGATTCACTTACATACAGGGAGGACATGCAGACTCAACACAGAAGGTGCTCCAGCCGAGAATCGAACCAGAGAACCTATTGCTGTAAGGTGACAATGCTATCCGCTGCACCACCACAGACTTTATACAGTGAATATAAGAAGTGTACACACCCCTGTTAAAATGCCAGGTTTTTGTGATATAAAAAAATGAGACCACAATAAATCATTTCAAAACTTTTCCTACCTTTAATGTGACCTATAACCTCTACAATTCAGTTGAAAAACAAACAAATCTGTTAGGGGAAAACATAAAAAATAAAAAACATACAATAAGCTGGTTCCATAAGTGTGCCCACCCTTAAACTAATACTTTGCTGAAGCACCTTTTGATTTAATTACAGCATTTAGTCTTCTTGGGTAGGAGTCTATTAGCATGACACATCTTGACTTGGCAATATTTGCCCACTCTTCCTTGCAAAAGCACTACAAATCTGTCAGATTGCGAGGGCATCTCTTGTGCACAGCCTTCTTCAGGTCATCCCACAAATTTTCTATTGGATTTAAGTCTGGGCTTTGGCTGGGGCATTCCAAAACTTTAATTTTCTTCTGGTGAAGCCATTCTTTTGTTGATTTGGATGTATGCTTGGGGTCATTGTCATGTTGAAAGGTGAAATTCCTCTTCATCTTCAGCTTTCTAGCAGATGCCTGAAGGTTTTGGGCCAAAAGTGCATTTGGCCAACATCGGGATATTAGCCCTTTTCCCCACTGTAGTGCAATCCCTGAGTTGGTATATTTAGTTAGGGAGGTGTGAGGGGCCATAACCCCTCATTTTGGTATGTTTGACATACTGCAATGTATTCCCTCTTTCCATATTGGTGAAGTGCATACCTACCCTGTTAAAAAATTCGGTAGTGCGATCATTTGGTAAAGTAATGGTTCAGTGTTGTCATCTCGCTGAAGTCATCTTTGAGTAAATGGGCTTTCGATTATTAAAAGTAGATATATATATATATATATATATATATATATATATATATATATATATATATATATATATATATACACAAATGCACAACTACATCTCAGAGAAAATGGCAACCACTAGACATTTATGTGTGTATACCACCAACAAAAATCAGAGAATACTGTAAAAAAAACTCTTAAAATACAAATAGGTTGGCTAGGGAATAAAATAAAAGGGAAAGCACATATCATTTGAGGAGATATGTCACAACATACCTCCAACAGAACCTGAAGAAAACACCTACATGCTAAAATTTAGTATCTTCAACATTTTGCAAAGCAGAGAGTAGTAGGAGTGTCACTGTCACCTGAAAATGTTGCAGAGTAGAGAGTTTAAGTGACTAGCAGAAACAAAGAGAAGGGAATGCTCAATAAAAGGGTGCATTCTGTAGAAATAACATTAGTACATATGAAACATGTACCATTTCAGCTGAGTTCAAAACTCTCAACCTGACAAATTGATATTTCTAAGCAGTAACAGGTGGATGCTGAGATGGAGAAATTTGACAATAAGACATATTTCATCAGGGTAGTCAAAAAAGAAAAACAGCAAGTGCTCAAGAGTTCTAAACCCAATTTTGATTATGTAAGAAAGAAAGATCAGATAAGGAAATATCCTAGGTAACATATATCTCTATGCAAGACCAAAAAGTAAAACTGAAGAGAAATTCCTTGTACTTGAAAAGCAACCAAGAAAACAGAAAGAAAGAAATTGAGAAAGTGGTATTCAGTCGCTGTGAGATAAACTGTGAGACAAGTAGAGAAAACAAGGAATATAAAAATGTGTTGCATGCTAAGGGACAAAATAAGAATGAATAGAACTGCAGTTATAATCCAATTGACCTAAAATGATGGAACTTTAATCAAAAGCTAAGTAAAAGGAAGAGGACTGTATGCATCATATTCCTAAAGTAAGGGACCAAGAAGAATGAAAGAAGACAGAAGTATCAAGAGACATTGAATAATACTTGAATGAACTGTTTTTTTCCAGGAGGAGTTAGACAGCAAAAACCCTGTACCTGCCCTGATTGGGGGGGGGGGGGCAATGAATTCTACCTTATGACAGAATGAGCTTGAGGATTTTCCAGAGTTAGCTGAACTTCATATAAGCCAGTCAAGTTTTACAAAGGCACAATGGGAAGGTGAAAGAATGAGCAGAACAAGGGGAAAAATATGGCATTGTAGAAGAGGAAGAAGCTGAGCAAGATATTCTTATTTCTTACCCAAACTTTGAGTTACAAAATTATTTATTTTACAGAGTAAGAATACAGATGAAGTAGTACACCAACTATTGGCACCCAAACCTTTTAGAAATGTAGGTATGAGATTAGAACATAGCCATGTGCAAGGGGGGCCTACAAATGTAATGACTAAAGCACAAATTCTAGTAAAGTTTTCCTAGCCCAGAATAATGGTAGAAATCAAGCACGTGTGTGCTGCATGCTCTGAGTGCCAAACTATAACCTCTCATCCAGGCGTTAAAAGTCCTTTGATTCCAGTGCCTATCATCAAAGTGCCATTTGAATGTAGTACAAATGGAGTTTGTAGGGCCACTTATACATATTTTTTATATTTTTTTGTTTATTTTAGACTATGTAACTAAATACACTGATCCCATCCTACTACATACAGTCGATGTTAAATTTAGATCCAGGGAGCTATACTTATTATTTTCTAGGGTTGGGATACTAATACATGCTTACTGACCAGTGGATTTCCTTCATCTCCAGAAAAAGGCAACACTGTGCTAGCACCTTAAGATCAAGTAGTTAAAAAATTCAGCGCCCCATCCCCTCATTGATGGATTAGTGGAGTGTTTTAACCAAACACTACAGTATATGCAAAGAAAAGTTATTGAGAAGGATGGCAAAATCCAGGAGCAGTTAAAACCATATCTCTTCTTTTCTAATTAGTAAAGTGCCGTAAGCGTGTACTGGGTTCAGTCCTTTTGAATTATAATATGACAGACACCACTGTGAACTATTGGATACTGTCAGAGAAGTCTAATTGAAAGATAAAGTACCATTTAAAGGTATCTTAGAACATTATACCAGCTTGCATGACAGGCTAATACTATGATGCCCATGAAGAGTCCACAGACTATCCAGCAAGGGGGCGTATAATAAAAATACAAGGCCTAAAAATTTTAAAGGTAGAGAACAGGTATTGGTTTGGTCCCTTTGGTAGAGAACACATTTCTGGTTAAATGTCAGGATCTGCTTGAAATAACATAGAATATAAACAAGGTAAACTACAGAGTTGCACATTTGGAAAAAGTAAACCAGCACAGCTGGACCATATCGGTAATTTAAAAATGAAAGGAGGTTGGTAGTGAGTTTAACAGTAGAGATTATTGAATCTGATAAAGGAAGAGAAATAAATATTTTGTCTGCAGATCAGATAGATGACATGTTATACTAACCAGAGAAAAAAGAAATAAAGGTATTTCTGGATTTTAAACTTCTGCCATAGGTTTTTGGCCATCGAGTTACCATATATAACTAACAGGGTCTGAGATTGAAGATGATCCCATTAAGCACTTTCATTTATTTAGTTGCTTGAGACTATCTTGTACATCAGGAAAGTTTAGCATTCGTTGCTATATTTCGGTCATGTAGGTGCCCCAGATTGACAGTACATCAAAGGCAGAACAATTTTAGTTTTCTGGGGTTAGGATGTAATTAAATAGATGAGTTAGACAATGTGCCATTTATTTGAATCTGTGTGATGGTTTTAGTGCACTGTATTTTGTCTCAGCGAATGCAGATTTCAGTGGTCAGGTTTGATGAATTGTGTTTTACTTATATTTCATTCCAAAAATTCTCATACTTTCCCATACACATACACATATCCATCTATCTATCTATCTATCTATCTATCTATCTGTATACACCTATATAAACATATAGTGCCTGATTCCAAAAGACTTGGTCTTAATGTAAGTGACCACATACACTGAGAGCAGGCTATGAGCAGGTCTTTCGGAACCTGGCCCCTGGAGTAAGCCTTTTTATGAGGAGGCCTTACACCTTTGTAAGTTGCACTGAGAGCAAGTCTTTTGGAATCAGGTCAGAAACTGACTGATAGCAACTCTTTGGGAATCTGGCCCAAAGACTTTTTAACTTATGTCTCTCTTACAGCAGAAATTTTTTTATGTGATGCAAATGGCCATATTCTTGTTAGCACCACTATATAATCTATCTTTCATTAATCATTGTGATTTTGTTAAAGATTCCAGTATTCATGTCATGGAATCACACCCACTACATTTTTATTAAGTCAACAAATTAAAAGTAACTAAGAAGAGGTGAAAAGAGAAGACTTCACCTCCACAACATACTCTTTTGCATCCCATCTATGGCTTAACAAAAGTGCATTATATGCCACATAGCAAAAGAAGTTTGTTTCAGTAACCGAGGTAGAAAGTTGAATGATATAGTAGTTTCAACAAAAGTCACTCCAACTTAGTAATAAACAGGGCATTTAACCAGAAAACTATGAAAGAATCAACACTCAGTATAACATTACACTGCAATATATTTTTACTTGGTGGCAGAAGAAGAAAACAAGCCTATCTAGACTGCCCTTTTAAGTGGCTTAACATAACACCTCCCATCTTCCTGTTCCCATTTTCTCACCTGTCCCATGTCTTTATGAATATTTAACTGAATTTCCTGTACACTACCCCTTCTGCTACCCCATTCCATGGACTCACCACTCGCTATGTGAAAAAAGTAAGAGATCCGGAGAGTCTTTAGTCCTTACAGGCTACTGCCTGTGCCTCCTACTTCCCTTCAGTCCTTCCTGCTCACTATGACTCTTTCACACCTACCTGTCATGATCTTGTGCAACAATATCATGTCTCATCTCTTGCATGACTTCTCCTTAGCCAGGAAAAAAACAACTCTAGCCACTCTGTCATCTGGTCACATTCTTTCTCCATCTTCATACATACCTTTTATTTCCTTATGATACCCACCAGCATTTCGTTTGCCATTTACTGTAAAAATGCCAGAGGTGTGCTTGGTCAAACACTTAGCAGTCTTTCAGTTCAGTCCAGCAGCATGTGATACGTGTTAACATTGTTCTTTGTAACATTAAGTTGTACTCATGTCAGTTCTGTTTCCATGTCTGTACTCTGTAACATTCATAGAATAAACCACACAACATTTTCTTGCACAGAATACATAGGAAAGAAACACATTCCCTCAAAACAGATTAATTCTGACACAGTCTTCAGAACAGTTTTATGTATTTCTGTGGTTTATTTAACATCTATGATGAAACACAAATAATTAATAGTGCAGTGGAAAACACAAAAAGAAAGAAAGAATAAAAATCCAAAAGTCCAGACATACTACTTGTGAAATAATAATAGTTGCACGATAAGTGCAGTTGGATTACATAATGCATTCCTGGTGGCATACGGTAAGAGAATGTTTATGCACATAACATTCTTGAAATGGAATATATTTCTGAAATAGATGAATTCTGAAGTGTTACTATCTCAGTAATAGTTTCTTATGTTTTCATGACTATGAGTCTTCTATGGCAGAATACAAATAATTGAATGTCTGTGCACACAATTTTCTCCAGCTGTAACATAACTCACTGAAGTACATTAATTCAGAAATATCATTGTCCACATGACTCCTTCATGCAGTTCTGTGATTGCAAGATGCATATCTGTCAAAGCACAAACAATGGATTATTCATACATGGAACATTTTGTAAATGGAAGAGTACAACCAAAAATGATTAATCCTGACACACTCCTACCCACACAGTATTTAAATGAGTTTCCATGGCTATATGACACATCTGTGAAAAATATTAGTAATGCAATATCCCAGGAATGAAACAAGCTAAGGGAAACAGCTTGATTCTGATTAGATATTTCCTAGTAGACATTTTCAGATTTCTTTATCCTTATACTGAATCTGTGGTAAAATATGAGAAAGACAACCTTTATATAAGTAAGGTACTGGAAACACATTATAATTCCCAAATGCATTCATTATTAAGTTTTATTGTGTGTGTTGCAGCTTCACATGTGCCCATCATCATATCGTGCCTGTCTGGTGAAATGCAACTTGATAGTCTTAATATATAAAATGTTCCAGATATGAAATATGACTACTAAAACCCATCCCAGCATTCTGAAGTACTACTAACTATGTAGAAAATGCCAACCCAAAAGGGGAAATCTGTTTGATTGTCTAAACAAAATCAATCTGATAAAAATAAAACCTGACTTAATAAATATGCTGACCATAGAAACCAATAAAAAAACTTTGCCAAAGAGCATGCATAACATTATAGGTTCATAGGTGTGTACTAGCATATCCCGTAGGATTACCCTAGCATCGTGCCACCCGACTTTAGTTCCCAGTGCCTCTGTCAAGTAGAGCCATTGGAGTGATCCCCGGGGTGAATTTTTTATTTCCCATCCACTCATCAAGATTTTTCTTGAAGAGGGCCAGTGAGGTGCTCTGTTTGACATGCATGGGAAGTCTATTCCATAGCATGCGCAGTCTCTGGGTTATGAACCTCTCCCTCCAGCACATTCTGTTGATTGTGGTAATGAGGTTGAGGTCTCTGGAGCGTGTGGTGTGGAGGGATTGGGATTTCTTTAGATGTAGCATTTCTAACAGAGCTGGGTCAGACATGGCTTTGTAAGTCAAGCAGAGATCGCCTCTAAGTAGATGATATGAGAAAGAGAATAGTTGGAGTTTTTATGAGTCTGTCCACATTGGACATCTGTTTAAGGCCTAGGATCCTCTTGGTGAGCCACTTTTGCAGCCTCTCGAGTTGTTGCAGGTGTCTAGTGAGGTACATGCCAAATGGGGCACTGTACTCTATGACTGGCCTAATGAGAGAAGAGTAGAGGGAGACAATGATCTCTTTCTTCCTGGATGCAAAACCCTTAGTAATGAGATGTGTCATATAGAAGGACTTTCTGACCACAGTGGCAATGTGGTGGTCAAAAGAGAGGTTACTGTCAACCTATTTTCCCAGATCTCTTATAACGCCTTCTGTGTTCAGTGGATTACTATCGATGTGGTAATTCATGGGAACTGGGTTTTTCACAAAGGGGATGACAACACATTTTTTGGCATTGAGCTTAAGGCCATGATTCTGACACCAGTCGTTCATCTCAGTGAGGCCTTTCTGTAGGATGTCAACATCACTTGGGGAGTTAATAATGGCTCCTAACTTGCAATCATCTATGAACTTTGAACAAAAACACTAGTTTCAAACGTGAAACACCTTTCCAACGTCAGAAAAACACTTTTAAGTTTGTGAACACAGGTTTATTTAGTGCTTTCGTCAATTTATAACTTAGACTTCATCAGAATACTTCATCTCAAAAATCCACTCATTTAAATACTCTAATTCATTACAACATGTGATGAAATTCAACCAATGAAACCCAGCTGATCCTGACATCAATAAATATTTAAAAACCTAAATAAAAAATGCTAACATCAACCCCTCTATAACATTAAAAACACAACACAACACTCCCATGGACCACCTCTAGGGTCTTGAGATACTTTATCAATGACTGTAAATTGGGGTCCATGGGAGAATGTTTTAGATTTTAGAGAGTTATGTTGGCAAGTTAGATTAAATGCTTTATGTAAACCAGGCCTTAATGATGGTATTAGCTTTACTAGTTATTTAAAATTGCACTCATATAAAGTTTGAGATGAAGTATTCTGATGACGTCTAAGTTATAAACTGATGAAAGCGCTAAATAAACCTGTGTTCACAAACTTAAAAGTGTTTTTTTGACATTGGAAAGGTGTTTCACATTTGAAACTGATGTTTTGTTCCAAGTTTGTGTTTGTTTCTAAGCTCTTTTTCATCTATGATCTTTGTCAGCCAGAATCCCTTCATGTTGGCCTGTGAAGTAAATATCAAACAGGAGAGGACCCAGGACCGAGCCCTGTGGGACTCCACGCATGACTGGTCAGCAGTCTGACTATATATATATATATATATATATATATATATTTTTTTTTTTTTTGGTGTAAAAAGATGGTAACAATTTTTTTAGTATATGCTTTTCAAGTATCTTTATTCTTTATACTATGTGATTAGTTGTGTTTTTAATGTTATAGAGGGGTTGATTTTTTATGTGGGTTTTTAAATATTTACTGATGTCAGAATCAGCTGGGTTTCATTGGTTGAATTTCATCACATGTTGTAACAAATTAAAGTATTTAAATGAGTGGATTTTTGAGATGAAGTATT